>NW_027512531.1:300000-468364 GCF_048772815.1 Callospermophilus lateralis | reverse complement strand
ATGGAGCTCCATTGCCAAAAAATGGACAAGGGGGCTCAATTCTCCGGGGCCCAAAACCACAAATATATGCAGCACTGGAGAAACCCAGCAACCCCATCAGGGTAGTGCCCAGGACACATTGTCCATCAGATCCCTCATCAGACAAACCAGAGGGAGCGCAGGGTTAGACATCTGTGCCTCTGCCAGAGCAGTACTAACTGCAGAGATGGGAGTTCAATTCATTTCCACAGGGGTAAAAGGACCTCTTCCCAAAGGAACAGTAGGCTTATTATTGGGACGCAGATCTTCTACTCTAAAAGGACTTATGATAAGTCCTGGGGTAATTGATCTCGACTATGAAGGTGAAATAAAAATTATAGCCAGTTCTCCAAAGGGTATATCAGTAATTTCACCAGGAGATAGAATAGCACAGTTACTAATAATACCCAGCCTACGTGAAAAATTTTCCAGTCGTACTGTAGAAAGAGGTTCCAAGTGATTAGGCTCCACAGGTGTAGATTGGGCTATGCTTTCTTTAAATTTAGATTCTGGCCCCATGCTAAAACTAAATATTCAAGGGCATGAATTTAATGGGCTACTGGATACAGACGCAGACCTTAGCATCATCTCTCGTCAAGAATGGCCAAAACATTGGCCATTACAACAAGCCACTCAAACGCTTCGAGGCCTAGGAGTAGCGTATAATCCCCATAGAAGTGCAATGGTATTAGATTGGAAGGATCCTGAAGGATGTGAAGGAACTCTACAGCCATATGTATTGGATCATCTTCCCGTAAATTTATGGGGACGAGATAGTCTCCTGGACTCATTGATATTTTTTTTCGGATTCGGTATTGCCAGTCAATAGGGTTTTGCCGGCTCCTCAGTCCTGGTCTCAGTGTTGGACGTCCATTGCCTGTCTTCATTGCCTTGTCTTGTCTGTGTCATGTTTCATTGCTTTAACTGTTTGTGTATCTTTCATTATGGGACAGAGCACTTCAATGCCTCTGTCCCTGATACTTGATCACTGGACCAAAGTCCGCTTAAGGGCTCAGAATCTTTGTTTTTCAGTAAAGTGCCGGATGTGGCAGACTCTCTGTGCTTCAGAATGGCCCACCTTTGGATTTGGATTACCCCTAGAAGGATCTTTCTACTTCCCACTAATTTAAAAAAGTCAGAGATATTGTCTTTCAGCCGGTGCTACATAGCCATCTGGATCAACAGCCATATATCTTAACTCGGCGGGAACTCTGCATATCTCCTCCTCCATGGGTGAAGCCTTTCCTTGTCACTGCCCCCACTCTGACTCCTTCCCCCAGGAACTCTCAAATCCTCTGATCCTCCTCCTCCTACACCCTCTGTTCTCCCCGAGTCACCAGATTTCACTCTACTGGAGTCTCCTTCCCCTCCTTATCCCCTGCCCTTGTCCCCCAAAATCCAACACCCTCTAAGTGATTTCCCTGCTGCTGACTCAGCCTCTCCTCCATTGGAGGAAGCTATGCCGGCCCAGCGCCCTCCAGATAATTCCTTTGCGGCACACACAGCACCTCTTCCCTTGGAGGAAGCTGTACCATCTAAAGGAACTCGCTGGCGGTGAATGATTTAAAACCCTGGAACTCTTTGGATGCTCCCCCTCCATCCCTATGGGCCAATGATTGACGATGGCCACGGGGAAAAAATGCAAGCCTACCAGTATTAGCCTTTCTCCTCGTCAGACCTATATAACTTAAAAAAAATATAATCCCCCTTTTTCTGAGGACCCCACCAGGCTCTCAGGTCTGGTTGAGTCATTGATGTTTTCACACCAGCCTACTTCGGATGACTGCCAAAAACTCCTAGGGATTCTCTTCATGACAGAGGAACAACAGTGAATCCTCCAGGAAGCTAGAAAAAAAATCCCTCAAACAAGATCTGCGTCCGACACAACTTCCCAACATAATCAAAGGCGGCTTTCCCTTGAACCCACCCAACTGAGACCCCAAAATCTTTGAAGGTAGGGAGCATCTGTCCCCTTATCACCGGGCTCTAATAGTGTGTCTCCAAGCAGCCGCTAGCGACAAAGTAATTTCGCCAAGGTAAGAGAGATTATTCAAGGGCCTGATGATTCTCCCACTATGTTTCTAGAGAGAATTATGGAGGCATATTGGAGATATACTCCTTTTGATCCTCAGGCAGAGAATCAAAGGCATCTGTCACGATGGCCTTTATTGGGCAAACTGGCTTGGATATTAAAACAAAGTTACAAAGCTAGATTGATTACAAGATATGACTTTCAGAGATTTAGTCAGAGAAGCCAAGAACATATACTATAAGAGAGAAACTGAGGAAGAGAAGGGAGCAAGGGGAGGATAAAAGAAACAAAAGGCAGACTAAGGCGTTGACTAAGGTCCTGGTCACAAAAACAAATAGGCCAGAAATTAAGAAACAGGTAGACAAGAAGAGATAACATTGGCCCATGCCAGAGGCCACCCTGGCCTCAGATCAATGTGCCTACTCTAAAGAAAAAAGGACACTGGGCCAAAATTGCCCTAAAAAGCGACAGCCACACCAGCCAGCCATTCTGACTCTGGAGGATGACTAAGAAAGTCGGGGCTCAGATTCCCTCCCCAAGCTCAAGGTAACTTTTGAAGTGTTTCAAAAGTGATTATGGAAATCGAAAATAATGTGTTTGGAAAGAAGTCTCATGAAAAGATCAGTCAAGAAACATGGATGAATACATGTGTTCTGAAGCACGAAGTGAATGAAAGTCAGACAAATGCGTATAAATTTACTAACTTGTGGATGAAATATATACCCTATGATGTGCATAAAGTGAATAAATAGTAATGTAGAAGTGTTGAATAAAATTGAACATCAAAATACACATCATGTCCCATAGTAATCTACTTGAATTGATGTTAAACAGGGTCAGTTACTGTAGAAATGTTAGGATGTGTTTGCACCATTCAAAGAAGTTAGTTTTCAGTACTAGGAAACAAATATGTATTTCAGGTGGATGAATATTACTGAGAATAATCTTGTGAAAAGTTGATTAAAAATCCAAATACATCAATATGAATGAATTTAGGGAGTGCATAATAAGACACATGTTTTATATATATATATATATTAAAAATAGCAATATATATGCCAATTGAAATTCATCATGAAATATATATCATCATCATATCCAAAAATATTCATTTTAATGAATATGGATTTTTATATAAGTTTGTTCAAATAGGAAGCTCACCCATGGGTTGAATTTTCAGTTCCAACATTGTTTAGGAGGAGTGATCACTTCTCACAATTTGTATGTGCCATGTCAGCCACCTCACGAGAATGTACGTGTGACACCAGGTAGGATTCTATATGTGCATATTAAAACACATGTGCTGAATAGGCTACTGAGAAAGGAAGACAGTAATTCATATATTTGTTAACTTTAAAAACACATGTAGAACTATTTCAATTAAAAATTGACTAGATTTATAACTCCTACCCTATATATTTCAAAAGGCATGTCCAACTAT
Source organism: Callospermophilus lateralis (assembly GCF_048772815.1). NCBI lineage: Eukaryota > Metazoa > Chordata > Mammalia > Rodentia > Sciuridae > Callospermophilus > Callospermophilus lateralis. The sequence goes on along the minus strand of NW_027512531.1, from coordinate 464,873 downwards.
ACACCATGCCTCCTCTGAAATGCTTGTATTTCTATTCTGTTTGGGTTATGTTTCTCCATCATATTAGGATTAGTAGCCAGAGTCTAGTAGGGAATGGGTTAGTGTCAGGGATTTAGTATTTCAAATATATGCTGCACAAAAATCTTCCCACTCTCATTCAGAACAATGCCTAGACATTACCCTCGTCCCAAGTAAGACACTATTAGAGGAGAAGAGTTAAAAATTCTGTGAATACATATCTGGAAATGAATATTCTCATGAGTTCACAACCTTGGAGGTCGTAGAGGAGTTTCGAAAAGTATGGGACAGGGTAAGCACTCCACAAACATGGAGCTCTGCTGCCCTAAAGACTTCTTGAGAAACTGCCTCTGAGGTTGGGCACTTGAAATATATGTTTTCGTAAGGAGCTTTCTTTGTACTGAGACCATCAAAGCTGGGTGTGCATCTATGCGACCTGGAGGACATGATTTCATATTTTCCAATGAATATGAGGCAGCAGTGCTGAATTCTCTCTATGTAGGTAAACTGTGTCCACTGGGGCCTAAGTGTCTCTGCGTGTGGACTGTGAAGCCATTTGGTCATCCTCTACTTTTCCTGGTGTTTCTTGCTGCTGCACTGGGAGTTTGGTATTTGCTTATGAAGTAAAAAAAGATCACCTGGGACACAGTGCTTGAGGGAGTTCTGTCACGTGTGGTGGGTCAGGGTCTGCAAGAGAATATACCAACAATGCTTCTATTCCACAAAGCTTTTCCCCTTGACCATAGCAACATAATTCTCAACATTTCCCTGAAACATCTCTATATAACAAGATGTCGTTACATATAAGGGTCTGGTGGTTGTACCATGTCAGTCACAAGGCATTTCGGAGCCAATGAAAGATCAACATGGCCCCACCACAGATGTTTCATCACACACACCCCCTCCACTGCTCTAGGCCCACTACTCAGCAGGCTCCAATTTACTGGCATCTCTGTTCTACACCATTTTGATGAAACCTAGTCAATCAAGGTGCTGTCTGGTATACTCATGACCAGCAACCGGTTTTCCAAATTTTCTACAGTGCCACCTGGTCATGGAAATTTCAATAATTTTATTGTATTTATCTAGCCATTTTTCACGGATGAAGTTGGAGGCACTGTGGATTTCAATTCGTACAGGAACCATTAAATGATGAGAAACCTCATTTCAATGAATGCTCTGTAGAACTGTTACAGACAAGTCTTCCCAGGGAGTGGCCAAAATGTAACATAAAATCAGACCCATTGAGGTCTACAATGTGAGGTCCATGTGTGTTTTGACTGTCACCCGTGCCTGCCAAGTCTTTCAGAAAAAAAAAAAATCATGTGATATCCTGGCTGAGATTCCCAGTGCTCTCTGGAAAGCCACCCTGGGCCTAGATCTCAGTTTCCAAGGGAGACTCTCATGCGTGCCCTCCTAGAATCCCAACACAATTCATGGCACAAGTTCTCTGAGATCAGATCCAGAATGCACTCTCTAAGTGTAATCACACCAGAGTTCAAGCCCATGTGGACCCAGGCATCTCCTTTAACTGCCACACAATGACCACAATTAAAACCAAAACACTACCACATGGCCCTCATCTGTTTCCATATAGATACTCATCATAACCTCTGGCTGGAGGCTCCCTTGCCCCTCATTTGCCTAAAGTCAGGGTGGCCTGGACATACTTCCTGTGAACCAGGAGTGATCAAATAGGCATGCCGTTAATACTGCAGCGCTTCTTCAATTTGAGGCCTACTGAGTTAGAGGTATAGATTGTTTATGTGAATTAGAGTCATGAGAAAACCCAAGCACCTCTGCAGGGCTTTGAAGAACTCAATTGACACAAAGGATCCCTATTCTCACTTGATAGAGGTCAGGAACCTCACAGAGGAAAGCGAGACTTTATCCACAATGACTGGTCTATTTGCCATTTTGGTTTTAGATGCACACATGGGATCTTTCTTTAGATCCATCTGGTGCTGAGAATCTAAGCCACAAACTCACACAGGGCCAAGATGCTAATTCAGACACATCCCTTTCCAAAGCAATTAAGCAAAGAGCCACAGGTGATGCCCATTCATTTCCATTTGAAAACTGTTTACTTCAGGCTTCACAAAGGGGTGGCCAGAGCAAGAACTTCCTGACATTCAGTTCAACAGAACAATATATAAGCAAAATGCCCAAAGCAGGGTTTTTCCACTGAGAATTTCCTGGTCACACTGATATCTGAGTTTTTTGAGATGCTCGCCATTCCCTTCAGCTATCCAGTACATGACCATGTCACAGAGCTTGGAGGTGGTACATATGTTAGACACAAAACCATGAGCCTATCCTGGAGAGTGAACAGAATTCATGAAGAAACCTGGAAATTAGGAATGTAGTAGGTTATGCCCATCTTTAAGTAAAGCCGCAATCCATTCATAAATTGGGCAGGATGAAATGGGAAGCTTTCTACTAGACAGGACACATCCATTGATGCACTTTCTTTTCTAATGTCTACAACCACGGACACCATGGGATACACAGACATGGAAACACTCGCCTTTTCAAACGACTTACGAGAAACAGTTCACTCCAAACCATACAAACCACCTTTCCTTCCTATTCTCACAACATGAGACAAAATCACAAACTCACAACCACACCCACAAAGGCACCTCCTTACCCTAAGTAGGTCTGTGACTCTATGGAGTGTCCTCTGACTGGTGGGCCACACAATGTTCCCCCGAAATGTCCTGTCCTGTCTCAAATATGGTCTCCTTGGCCAACTCTATGAAGTTGTCAGGAGCCAGCGGTGGGCCACTACCTGCTTTTTCAGGAAAGGCCCCTCTTCAGAGCTGTCCTGGCTTTTGGCCATTCTAACATCAGTAGGTACAAAGAAAGACTGACTCTGTCCTTGGTAATTCCAAACAAGTGAACCCACTGGGACTGGTACTGGGACTGGCTCTGTGTGCCTGGCTTCCAGGATCCCAAGTTCAGAGAGTTCCATCACCAAGGGAGTAAGGTGAGGTCACTTCCTTCAGGAACTGAATTAGGTCACTGCCTTGGCAACCACTTTATCCTAACAGTTGCTTCCAAGTGTCTCATTAAATGGAGGCTTCCCCTACTTCCTGTGAAACATTCACAAGTTAGAATGGTATATCAACCATAGGAACCCGGTAATAGCTCTCCACACAGGCCTGGTTTGGTCCATCTCCTCTACATTGAGAAGAGAGGTTCTGATTCAGACACATCCCGTCATCCTGACCAGGTATTTTGCCATGGAAGATTACTTTTGCTTTCTCAGGTCCTCCATAGCTGACTACATATTCTCCAGGGATCATTTCTGCATTGAACTTGTGGTTCTAAACAGGTGAAAGATCCCCTACATTCCTGTATTGTAAGACCAACTCTGTCCCAGCTCTTCATTAAATTTACATTGAGGGAACAGTGTATTGTTAGGGTTAATAAAATGTTTGATTTGGGTTAGAAATCATTCTGCTGGATGTATAATGGTACTGGGAACCTGGGATATTTTTAAAAATATAGAGGTAAAATATATAAATGAAAAAAGGAAGTCTAGGTAATTTTGAAGCCCAGAGAGGCAATGGTCCCTTCATTGGGATACTTAGCTTTGATTTATGTTGTGCACAGATATCTCAGATAAATCGATATGCAATGGCATAGGACCTTGTACCTTGGATGATTAAAATTCGAAGAGAACATCCAGTCAAAAAGGGATAGTCGGTAGGATTAGATAGATATTCGGTAGGTTAACAAAGAAGAGTGAGCATAGGATTTGGAACAAAAGTTCTTTAGCAATAGGGTTTGGGTTAAAGTGTGAAAGTAAATATCAGCACACTTGAAGGGTCAGTCACAATGATGAACAGGGGAAAATATGTAGGAAAGCAGATATCAATAGAGATATTACAAAATCAACAAGTGGGCCAAGGACCTGAACAGACACTTCTCAGAAGAAGACATACAATCAATTAATAAGTACATGAAAAAATTCTCACCTTCTCTTGCAGTCAGAGAAATGCAAATCAAAACCACCCTAAGATACCATCTCACTCCAGTAAGATTGGCAGCCATTAGGATGTCAAACAATAATAAGTGGTGGCAAGGATGTGGGGAAAAGGGTACACTTGTACATTGCTGGTGGGACTGCAAAATGGTGCGGCCATTATGGAAAACAGTATGGAGATTCCTGGAAAAGCTGGGAATGGAACCACCATTTGACCCAGCTATCGCCCTCCTTGGACTATTCCCTGAGGACCATAAAAGAGAATGCTATAGGGATACTGCCACATCAATGATCATAGCAGCACAATTCACAATAGCCAGACTGTGGAACCAACCTAGATGCCCTTCAATAGATGAATGGATAAAAAAAATGTGGCATCTATACACAATGGAGTATTATGCAGCACTAAAAATGACAAAATCATGGAATTTGCAGGGAAATGGATGGCATTAGAGCAGATTATGCTAGGTGAAGCTAGCCAATCCTTAAAAAACAAATGCCAAATGTCTTATTTGATTTAAGGAGAGCAACTAAGAACTGAACAGAGGGAAAGAGCATGAGGAAAATATTAACATTAAACTGAGACAAGTGATGGGAGGGAAAGGGAGAGAGAAGGGAAATTGCATGGAAACGGAAGGAAACCCTCATCGTTATACGAAATCACATATACAAGGTTGTGTGGAGAAAGGGGGGGGGAGGGAGAGAACGGAACAATAACAGATGAGGTAGAGAGGGAAAATGAAAGGGGAGGGGAGGGGGGATAGTAGGGGATAGGAAAGTCAGCAGAATACAACAGTCACTAATATGGCATTATGTAAACATTGTGAATGTGTAATGATGTGATTCTGCAATCTGTATTTGGGGTAAAAATGGAAATGCATAACTCACTTGAATCAAATTTATGAAAGATGAAAAAAATAAAAATTTTAAAAAGTACTAAATTGGCTCATCCTAACATTAAAAAAAAAGAGATATTACAAAATCAGGCAAAGTATAAAGTGAGTGATATGATTAGATATTTTCAACAGGGTTGATTTTGAATATATAATCTTAGGAAGAAACAAATATGTAGTCACCAATAGGATTGATATTTGAGAGCATTAGGCAACCTGAACATGGAAGTAATCCATGTTCACTTTCCATTTAGGCTTTAGTACAATAATAAGTGTGAAGTTTGCATTTTGTGTCCAGAATATTACTGTGATAAAATGTATATGTAGATTAGGTGACATCAGTATTTCTTTCACCATTTCTGCGAGTAATATTTTGAAGACATATACATAAGTATTGGTTGTACAAAAAGCTGTACCCTGTGTCTATGAATATACAGATAATGCATGAATAGACCATACTGTGAATAAATAGTATAGCTGGTTCCACTTTAAATAATGGATTGAATTGATATTCACAAAGGAGTGGTCTGAGGCAAAAACCTTCCTGAAATTCAGGGCAACAGAACAATAGGTAAACAAAACGCACAAAGCAGGGTTTCTCCACTGAGACTTTCCTGGTCACACTGATATCTGAGTTTTCCTAGATGCTCGCCTTTCCCTTCAGCTATCCAGTACATAGCCATATCACATAGCTTGGAGGTAGTACATATCTTGGTCACAAAACAATGAGGCAATTCTGGAGAGTGTCCAGAATTCAGGATGTAAACAGAAACTTTGGAAGATAGCAGGTTTTGCCCTTCAATAAGGAAAGCCGCAGTCCATTAATAAATCGGGCAGGATGAATGTTGCGAAGCTTTCTCCTAGACAGGACACATCCATTGATGCATTTTCTTTTCTCATGTCTACAACCACGGACAGAGTGGGATACACAGACATAGAAGCACTCGCCTTGTCAAAGGACTTACTAGAAACAGTCCACGCCAATTCAAACAAACAGCCTTTCTTACATCTTCTCAGAACATGAGAAAAAAACCATACACACACCTACACCCACAAAGGCACCTCCTTTGTGGAGTGTCCTCTGAATGGTGGGCCATACGATATTCGCCAAAAATGGCCTGTTGTATCTCAAATCTGGTCTCCTTGGCCAACTCTGTGCAGTTGTCAGGAGCCAGCGCTGAACCAATACCTGCTTTCTCAGGAAAGGACTTTCTTCAGAGCTTTCCTGGCATTTGGCCATCCTCACATCTGTTGGTACTAAAAAAGACTGACTCTGTCCTTGGTAAATTGAAACAAGTGAGACCACAGGGACTGGGACTGCAACTGGCTCTGGGTGCCTCTCTTCCTGGATCCCAAGTTCAGAGAGTTCCATCACCAAGGAAGTGAAGTGAGGTCACTTCCTTCAGGAACTGAATGAGGTCACTGCCTTGGCAACATCTTTGTCCTAACAGTTACTTCTAAGGGTCCCATGAGATGGAGTCTGTCCCTACTTTCTGTCACACTTTCACAAGTTAGAATGGTATATCAACCATTGGCACCTGGGAAGAGCTCTCCACACAGGCCTGATTTGGTCCATCTTCTCTACATTTAGAAGATAGAGGTTGATTCAGACACATCCATTCATCCTGATCAGGTTGTTTACCATAAAAGATGACTTTTCCTCTGTCAGGTCCTTCATAGCTGCCTACATCTTCTCCAGGGATCATTTCTGCATGGACCTTTGATGTTCTCAGAAGGTGGAAGATCCCCTACATTCCTGTATTGTAAGACTAACTCTGTCCCTCCTCTTTTGTAAAGTTAGATTGAGGGAAGAGTGTATGTTTAGGGTTAATAACATGTTTGATTTGGGTTAGGAATCTCTCTGCTGCATGAATAATGGTATTGGGAACCTGTGATATTTACAATAATATATAGGTGAAATGTAAGTATGAAAACAGAAATCTAGGTAAGATTCGAAGTCAGAAGGGCATTGGGTCCTTGAGTGGGATTCTTAGGTTTGAATTATGTTCTGCATATATGTCTCCGATAAATTGAAACACAATGGTTTAGGACCTTATACCTTGGATGATTAATTGTCGAAGAGAACATCGAGTCAAAAAGCAATAATCAGTAAGATTAGGAAGATAGTCAGTAGGTTTAGAAATAAAAGTGAGTATAGGATTTAGACCAAAATTTCTTTAGCAATAGGGTCTCGGGTAGATATTGAATGTAAATGTCAGCATATGTGAAGTGTCAGACACAATGATGAACTGCGGAATATATGTAGGAAAGCAGATATCAATAGAGATATAAGGAAATCAGGCAAAGTATAAACTGAGTGATAGAATTAGACATTTTCAACAGCCTTGAAGTTGAATATATAATCTTAGAAAGAAACAAATATGTAGTCACCAATAGGATTTACATTTGAGAGCATTAGGCAACCTGGACATGGTTGTTTTTAGTAATTCATGCTCACTTTCCATTTAGGCTTTGATACAATCATGAGTGTGACCTTTGTTTTTTGTGTCCAGAATATTACTGTGATAAAAAAAAGAAATATATATATATATATATATATATATACACACACACACACACACACATATATAGATAGATAAGGTGACATGAATATTTCTTCTACCATTTCTGGGAGCAATGTTTTGAAGAGGTATAAATTAGTATTGGGGGAACAAAGAGGTGTACACTGTGTCTATGAATATAGAGATAATGCATTAATAGACCATACTGTGAATAAATAACATACCTGGTTCCAACTTTAATAATGGATTGAATTGAAATGTGAAAATGTACAGGAAATCTTATATTGATATACACACATTCATTCCAACCACTTATACATCTAATGGTAATATTAATGTTATGGTTTATCTTGAAGAGTGTGTGGGTTTAGCTTCAAAATTGATTATGGAAATTGAAAATAATGTGTTTGGAAAGAAGTCTCATGAAAAGACCAGTCAAGTAACATGGAGGAATACATGTGTTCTGAAGCAGAAAGTGATTAAAAGTGAAACAAATTCCTATAAATTTGTGAACTTGTGAATGAAATATATATCCTATGATGTGCAAAAACTGAAGAAATAGTAATGTACCAGTGTTGAATTAAAATGAACGTCAAAATAGACATCATGTCCCCTAGGAATCTATTTGCATTGATGTTAAACTGGGTCAGTTACTGCAGAAATATTAGGATTTGTAAGCACCATTGATTGAAGTTAGTTTTCAGCACTGGGAAACAAATATGTATTTCAGGTAGATGATTATTTCTGAGAATAATCTTGTGAAATGTTGATTATAAATCCACATACATGAACATGAATGAATTTATGGAGTGTATATAAGACACATATATTTCATATTTTATAAAATCTGTAGAGTGTATATATATATATATATATATATATATATATATATATATATATACAAAAAAAACACAAAAATTCATTAAAAAGTATCAATATATATATGCCAATCGTAATTCATCATGTAATATATATCATCCACAGAAGCAAAAATATTTATTTTACTAAACATGGGTTTATGTATAATATTGTTCTAATAGGAAGCTCACCCATAGTTTGAATTTTCAGTTCCAACAGCATTTAGGAGCACTGATCTCTTCTTACAATTTGTTTCTGCCAAGTCATCCAACTCATAAAAATATACGTGTGATACCAAGTAGGAATCTATATGTGCATATAAAAAGTACAAGTGCTGAGTAGGCTACAGAGAAAGGGAGACAGGAATTCACATATTTGTTAACTTTAAAAACGCATGGAGAGAGCTGGGGATGTGGCTCAAGTGGTAGCGTGCTCGCCTGGCATGCGTGCGGCATGGGTTCGATTCTCAGCACCACGTGAAAACAAAGATGTTGTGTCCGCCTATAACTAAAAAATAAATATTATAGAATTCTCTCTCTCCTCTCTCACTCTCTCTTTAAAAAAAAACACATGGAGGACTATTTCAATTAAAAATTGAGTAGATTTATAAAACCGACCCTTTATCATGCAAGAGGGAAGTCCAACTATACACCATGCTTCCTCTGAACTGCTTGTATTTTCATTCTTTTGGGGTATTTTTCTCCATCATATTAGGATTAGTAGTCAGAGTCTAGTAGGGTATGAGTTAGTGTCAGGGATTCAGTATTTCGAATGGAAAATTGGAAAATGGATCAATGTGTATGCAAATGTGTACTACAAAAAAATTTTCCCACTCTCATTCAGAACAATGCCTTGACATTACCTTCACCCCAAGTAAGACACAATTAGAGGAGAAGAGTTAGAAAATCTTTGAATACATATCTGAAATTGAAAATGCTTAGGGTTCACAACCTTGGAGATTGTAGAGGAGTTTCCAAAAGTAAGGGACAGTGTAAAAACTCTACAAACATGGAGATTTGCCTGCCTAAAGACGTCTGGAGAAACTGCCTCTAGGTTGGGCACTTGAAATATATGTTGCTGTCAGGAGCTTTAGCTTCCTTTCTAGTGAGACCATCAAAGCTGGGTCTTCATCTCTGTGATCTGGAGGACATGGTTTATAATTTTCCAATAAACATGAAGCAGCAGTGCTGAATTCTTGCTTTGTAGGTAATCTGTGGCCACTGGGGGCTAAGTGTCTCCCCATTTGGACTGCGAAGCCATTTCATCATCCTCCACTTTTCATAATGTTTCTTCCTGCTGCACTTGGAGTTTGGTATTTGCTTCACGAAATACAAGGAGTTCAACTGGGACACAGTGCTGCAGCGAGTTCTGTCACGTGTGGTGGATCAGGGTCTGCAGGAGAATGCACCAACAGGGCTTGTATACCACATAGGATGCCCCCTTGACCATAGCAACCTGATTCTGAACATTGCCCTGAAACCTCTCCATATAACAAGTTGCCTTTACATATAAGGGTCTGCTCGCTGCACCATGTCAGTCACAAGCCATTTGGAAGCCAATGGCAGATCCACATGGCCCCACCTCAGATGTTTTATCACACATTTGCTCACCACTGCTCTAGGCCCACTACTCAGCAGGATCCAAATTACTGAGATCTCTGTTTTACACCATTTTCATCAAAACCAGTCAATCAAGGCACTGTCTGGTACACTCGTGATCAGCAACAGGACATCCAAAGGTTCTTCATTGCCACCTGGTCATTGGAATTTCAAAAATTTCATGGTATTTATCTAGCAAATTTTCAATTATGAAGTTGGAAGCACTATGGCTTTCAAATCATACAGGAATCATTCAATGGTGAGGAAGCTCATTTCAATGAAAACTTTGGAGAACTCTCACAGGCAAGGCTTCCCAAAGAGTGGCCTAAAGGTCACATGAATCCAGGCCCATCGAGGTCTACAATTGAGGTCCATGTGTGTTTTGACTAGCAAATATGGCTTCCAAGTCTTTCAGAATAAAATAATGTGATATCCTGGCTGAGATTCCCAGTGCTCTGTGGAAAGCCACCCTAGGACTAGATCTCAGTTTCCAACGTAGACTCTCATGTGTGGCCACCTAAATTCCCAACACAATTCATGGCAATACTTCTTTGATGATTGATCCAGAACTCAGTGTTTAAGGGGAATGACACCAGAGTTCAAGCCCAGGTGGATCCAGTCATCTCTTCCAACTGCCACATGAATGACTACAATTAAAACCAAAACACTCCCACATGGTCCTTACCTTCTTCCATATAGACACTCATCATTACCTCTGGCTAGAGTTTTTCATGTGGGACGCATCCCAAGAGAGTGTCCAAAATAATCTTCCTTGCCCCTCATTTGCCTAAAGTCAGGGTGGCATCGTCACCCTTCCTGTGAACCTGGAGTGATCCAATAGGCCTGCCATGAATACTGCTCTGCTTCTTCAATTTGAGTCCTACTGACTCTCAGGGATAGATTCTTTAAGTGATTTGGAGTCACAAGAAAACACAAGCACCTCTGCAGTTCTTCAAAGAACTCATTTGACTTAAAGGATCCCTATTCTCACTTGACAGAGGTCAGAATCCTAACAGAGGAAGGCAAGAGACTCATCAACAATGACAGATTTTTGGCCATTTTGGTTTTGATTGCACACATGGAATCTATCCTTAGATCCATCATGTGCTGAGAATCTAAGCCACAACCTCATACAGGGCCAAGAGGCTGATTTAGACACATCCTTTTACAAGCAATTAAGCAAAGAACCACAGGTGATGCCCATTCATTTCCATTTGAAAATTGTTTTCTTCAGGCTTCACAAAGGGGTGGCCTGAGGCAAAGACCTTCCTGACATTCAGGACAACAGAACCATAGGTAAGCAAATGAACCAAAGCAGGATTTCTCTACTGAAAATTTACTGGTCACACTGATATCTGAGTTTTCTAAGATGTTCCCATTCTCTACAGCTATCAAGTATATCGACATGTCTCAGAGCTTGGAGGTGGTACATATCTTGGAAACAAAACCATGAGCCTTTTCTGGAGAGTGGCCAGAATTCAGGAAGAAAACAGGAACTTAGGAATTTAGTAGGTGTTGCCCATCCATAAGGCAAACCACAGTCCATTCTTTAATTAGGCAGGATGAATGCTGGGAAGTTTTCTACTAGACAAGACACATCTTTTGATGCCTTCTCTTTTCTAATGTCTACAACCACGGACACAGTGGGATACTCAGACATAGAAACACTAGCCATGTCAAACGACTTACTAGAAACAGGCCACTCCAACCCAAACAAACAGCCTTTCCTACCTATTCTCAGAACATGAGAGAAAACCACAAACTCACTCCACACCCACAAAGGCACCTCCTTAACCCAAGTAGGTCTGTGACTATCCGGAGTGTCCTCTAACTGGTGGGCCATACTATGTTCCCCTGAAATGGCCTGCCCTTTCTCAGATCTGGTCTCCTTGGCCAACTCTGTGAAGTTGTCAGGAGCCAGCGGTGAACCAATACCTGCTTTCTCAGGAAAGGCCCCTCTTCAGAGATCTTCTGCCATTTGACAATCCTCATATCAGTCGGTACCAAGGAAGACTGACTCTGTCCTTGGTAAATCCAAACAAGTGAGACCACTGGGACTGGGACTGGGATTGTCTCTGGGTGCCTGGCTTCCTGCATCACAATTTCAGAGTTTTTGATGACCAAGGAAGAGAGGTGAGGTCACTTCCTTCAGGAACTGAATGAGGTCACTACCTTGGCCACCACTTTGTCCTAACAGTTGCTTCGAAAGGTCCCATGAAATGGAGGCTGCCCCTACTTCCTTTGACACTTTCACAAGTTAGAATGGTATATCAACCATAGGCACCTGGAAACAGCTCTCCACACAGGCATGGTTTGATCAGTTCTCTACATTAAGAAAGGAGAGGCTGATTCAACACATCTCTTCATACTGACCCGGTTGTTTGCCATGGAATATGACTTTTTCCCTCTTAGGTCCTTCATAGCTGCCTGCAACTTCTTAAGGGTATAATTTCTGCATGGTCCTTTGATGTTCTCAGCAGGTGGGAGATCCCCTACATTACTGTATTGTAAGACAAACTCTGTCTCGGCTCTTCTGTAAAGTTAGTTTGAGGGAACAATGTATGGTTAGGCTTAATAACATGTTTGATTTGAGTTAGGAATCATTCTGCTTAATGAATAATGGTATTGGGAACTTGCGATATTTACAAGAATATATTGGTGAAATATAAGTTTGAAAACAGAAATCTAGATAAGATTTGAATCCAGGAAGGGCATTGGGCTGTTGATTGGGATACTTAGCTTTGAATTATGTTCTGCAAAGATGTCTCAGATAAATCAATATACAATGGCATAGGACCTTGTACCTTGGATGATTGATTGTCGAAGTGATCATCCAGTCAAAAAGGGATAGTCTTTAGGATTAGGAAGATAGTCGGTATGTTAGAAAAAAGAGTAATATAGGATTTGGACCAAAAGTTCTTTAGCAATAGGGTTTCGGATAGAGAGTGAATGTAAATGTCAGCACATGTGAAGAGTCAGTCACAATGATGAACTAGGGAAAATGTGTAGGAAAGCAGATATCAATAGACATTAGGAAATCAGACAAAATATAAAGTGACTGATAGGATTAGTCATTTTCAACAGGGTTGAGGTTGAATATATTATCTTAAGAAGAAACAAATATGTAGTCACCAATAGGATTGATTTGAGAGCATTAGGCAACCTGGACATGGATGTGTTTAGTAATCCATGCTCACTTTCCATTTAGGCTTTGGTGAAAGGTTAATAAAATAGGTACTTGTTACTTACTGTTTTTCTGTATGCTTAACAAAACACTGTTGAAGTCTTGAGGACTGTTTGCTAATCTTGTTTCCAGAATGTGCTGTCCCCAACTGCCAAACTGCAAATGTATACCCTCACCCGTTTGCACGCAAACCACCCACTTGCCCTGACCCATCAATAAATTTCCCTCCCTGCCCTCTCCAAGGAAAGCATATAAGCTCTGCTTAAGCTGTTCTCATTGCTCTCTGCTCTATTCAAGTGAGCTCTGAGCACCAGAATGCTGGACCCATAATAAACCATTTACTGTTGAAGGAGACATTCTCTTGGTGGTCTCTTCCTCCGATGCTTGCCCGACCTTTACATCTGGAGGCACCAGCAAGATCCGACAGCGGCGGATGAAAGATCCCCAAGGGGCTCCTTTCAGGGTAAGTAAGGGAACTCTTTTTGGTTTTAGGTTTCAGGTTAGGGCTTGGCAAATGGCTATGGGTGATGAGCGTGAGCTCTCTCTGACAGAGGCTGACATACGTGTCACAGAGCCACAGGCCACGTCCCTGGGGGATGCCCCAGAGGACTCAGGAAATCGAGGAACAATAGTCTCCTTGACTCAGTGATATTTTGCTTCGGATTCGGTATTGCCAGCCCATCAGGTTTTGCCGGCTACTCAGGCCTGGCCTCAGTATTGGACGTCCAAGGCCTGACTTTATTGTCTTGTCTTGTCAGTGTAGTGTGTCGTTGCTTTCACTGTATGTGTATCTCTCATTTTGGGACAGAGAACTTCAACACCTCTCTTCCTGACCCTTGATCACTGGAACAAAGTCCGCTTAAGGGCCCAGAATCTTTCTTTTTCAGTAAATCGCTGGACCTGGCAGACCCTCTGTGCCTCAGAATGACCCACCTTTGGAGTTGGATAGCCCCTAGAAACATCTACGTCCCACTAATTCGAAAAGTCAGAGATTTTGTATTTCAACCGGGGCCACATGGACATCCAGATCAACAGCCATATATCTCAACTTTGCAGGACCTCTGCAAATCTCCTCCTCCATGGGTGAAGCTTTTCCTTGTCTCTGCCCCCGCTCCTACTCCTTCCACCATGATTCTATCTCTCAAACCCTCTGCTCCTCCTCCTCCACCCTCTCTTCTCCCTGAGTCTCAAGACTCTACTGGACTCTCCTCGCCTTCTTATCCGCTGCCCTCGTCCACCAACCCCCAACAACCTCTAAGTGATTCCCCTGCTGCTGACTCAGCCTCTCCGCCACTGGAGGAAGCTAGGCCAGCCCAGCGCCCACCAAATGACTCCCCCTTGTCACACACACAGCCCCTCCTTCCCTGGAGGAAGCTGGCCTGGCAAAAAGAACTCAAAGAACTGCCTGGCATTTTAAAACCTGCCTACTTGGGATGACTGCCAACAAATCCTAGGGATTCTCTTCATGACAGAGGAATGAGAGAGAAACTTCCTGGAAGCTAGAAAAAAAAAAATATCCTCGGACCAGATGGGTGACCAACACAACTTCCCAACATAATCAAAGCCGGCTTCCCCTTGAACTTACCCAACTGGGACCCCGACACCTTTGAAGGTAGGGAGCATCTGTCCACTTATTGCCGGGCCCTAATAGTGGGTTTCCAACCGGCCGCTAGGCAACCAAATAATTTGGCCAAGGTAAGAGAGATTATTCAAGGGCCTGATGAACATCCCTCTATGTTTCTAGAGAGAATTATGGAGGCATATAGGAGATATACTCCTTTTGATCTTCAGGCAGAGGATCAAAAGGCATATGCCATGATGGCCTTCATTGGGCAAGCTGATCTGGATATTGAAAGAAAGTTACAATACTTAGATGGATTACAAGATATGACTTTGAGAGATTTAGTCAGAGTAGCCGAGAAAGTATCCTATAAGAGAGAAACAGAGAGAACGAAAGGGAGCAAAGGGAGGATGAGAGATGAAAAAGACAGATTAAGGAATTAACTAATGTCCTGGTCACAACAATAAATAGGCCAGAAATTAAGAAACAGGGAGACAAGAAGTGATACCTGGGTCCCCTCCAGAGGCCCCCCTTGGCCTCAGATCAATGTGCCTACTGTAAAGAAAAAGGACACTGAGCCAAAGAGTGCCCTAGAAAGAGAAAGCCACGCCAGACAGCCTTTCTGACTCTGGAGGTTGACTAAGAATGTCGGGGCTCAGATCCCTTCCCCGAGCTCAGGGTAACTTTTGAAGTGAAGGGGACCCCATAAACTTTGAAGTGGATACAGCAGCAGTATACTCAGCCCTTAAGGCCCCACTGGGCCCTCTATCAAATAAAAGATCTCTAGTTCAAAGGGCTAACAGCAGTAAATATCAGACTTAGACCACTAAGAGGACCATGGACATGCGGAAAGACAAAATCCAACATTCCTTCCTAGTAATCCCAGAATGCCTGGCCCCATTGATGGGCAGAGATCTGCTCAGTAAGCTCCGGGCCAAAACAACTTTGAACCCCGAAGGCCCCAAAATGAAATTTCTAAATCCTTCATTAAAAACTCCTATAGTCATGGCTTTATAAATGTCAGTCGAAGATGAACATCCACTTTTCACACACCCCAAGACTGATCAAACAGGCAAGCTACCCCAGAAATTGATAACAGATTACCCAGATGCCTGGGCAAAATTGTTGGGTTAGGCCTAGCCATGAAACAACCTCCAAGAACAGTGGAGTTAAAAACCTCAGCCTCCCCAATCAATGTCAAACAACATCCTCTGAGCAAAAAAGGTAAAGATGGGATAAGGCCCCATATTCAGAAATATCTGGCCTTAGGGTCCTAAGGCCCTGTCAATCGGCCTGGAACACTCCCCTGCTACCGGTAAAAAATCCAGGAACTGGGGACTATCCCCCATACAAGACCTAAGAGAGATCAACAACAGAGTGCAGGACATTCACCCCATGGTAAATAATTCGTACAATCTGCTTATCACTCTGAACCCTGAGTAGAAATGGTATGGACATAAAGATGCTATCTATTGCATGCCTCTGCATAAAGACAGTCAGTTGCTGTTTGCTTTTGAGTGGGTAGACCCAGAAACCGGAACGTATGGTAAACTAAAATGGACTAGACTCCCACAGGGGTTCAAAAACTCCCCCACTCTCTTTGATGAAGCCCTCCACAGAGATGTCAACAACTTCAGAACTATGCACCCTGAAGTCACCCAGCTTCAATACGTGGATGACCTGCTACTGCAGCCAACACCAAGGAAAACTGTGAGTCTGGGAACCAAGCACTATTATATAAGCTTGCTCAACTCGGGTATAGAGCTTCTTCCAAAAAACCCCAAATTTGCCAGCAAGAAGTAGTCTTCCTGGGCTATTCCCTTAGGGGTGGTAAACGATGGCTCACTGAGCCCAGAAAACAAAGGGTTGTGCAGATACACCCCCCCCCAGCAGCAGACAACACAGAGAGTTTCTTGGGACTACTGGGTTTTGCAGGTTATGGATTCCTGTGTTTGCGTCCTTAACTTCTCCTTTATACCCGCTGTTAAAGGGAGATGCCCAATTCCAATGGACCCCTGAGCACCAGCAAGCTTTTGATAACATCTAACAACACTGGCACTGAACTCCTCAAGTTCACTGAGCCAAGCCTGCAATTTCAGAAATCCCTACACTACGTTAAAAATGTACATCAATTCACACACCTTGATTCAAAGAAACTGCAGGCATTCCTGAAGGATCAAGAACAGAGTTTTCCACTAACCGACTCACAGCGAAAGGACATAACTGAACGGGTAACAAAACCCTGTCCGTTCTGTCAATAGGTTAATGCTTACCCTTCCAAGCTTCCTGCAAAAAAGCACCTATGAACAACCAGACCAGGACAATTCTGGGAAGTGGACTTTACTGAAATTAAGCAAGCGAGGTATGGACTTCAATATCTCCTAGTGTTTGTAGATATATTTTCAGGATGGATTGAAGCCTTCCACACAAAAAAAGGCACAAATGGTGGTAAAAAATCCTGAAAGATATTTTTCCATGATACGGCCTACCTAAGGGTATATTGTCTGATAATGGACCGGCGTTCATGGCCCAGGTAAGTAAGGGGTTAGCCAGGACCCTGGGAATAAATTGGAAGTTACATTGTGCTTATAGACCCCAGAGCTCAGGACAGGTTAAAAAAAAATTAATAGAACCATTAAAGAGACCTTAACAAAATTAAGCTTAGAGAGGACATCAAAGGTTGGACTATGCTCCTGCCTTATGCACTGTTTCATGCAAGAAATACTCCCTCTGTTTCTTTGAGTAACCTCACCTCCTATGAAATTCTCTATGGGGCCCCTCCTCCAGTAAGGACCTAACCCCAACTCTAAGACCTACCGATCCCTTCCACACCCCCTTGCTTGACAAACTTAAAGCTCTTGAAAGAACTCAGCGATACCTGTCAAACCAGCTGGCCACTGCCTACAAACCTGGTGAAGAGGAGACTCCACATCGATATCAAATAAGAGACTTCGTCTACATAAGATGACTTCAGGTGTCATCCCTGGAACCCCGATGGACAGGACCATACCAGGTGCTACTTATAAAACCTAGAGTGGTAAAGGTAGACGGAATCACTTCCTGGATCCTAATTCTCATCTCAAGCCTGCGCCCTGTCCAGACTCTGGCTTGAAAGTGGAAAAGACTGGTAACCCTTCAAATTGCATATTGTCCATGTGGATAAGGCTATAGACTCTCCCCTTGGACACCACTAGTCCTAACCATCATCAGCCCATTCAGCAGCGATGGCTGATCACAAATCCTATTAGACAAGAAGTATGGTTTGTCTTGCAGACAGCCCCCTTAGGGACCTGGTGGCCATCTCTCCACCCAGATATTTGTCAGCTGAGTATACGTCTTTCCAATTGGGATATCTCTGATGAAGAGGATCCCATTAAAATTCCATTAAATTTCTTCCGTACCATAGATAATGGAAACAAACATTATGGATGTAGGGACACGCAAGCCTGATGCAGGTTGGCTAGCCTAGATTACTATGTTTGCCCAGTGGACTATCAAAGCCACAAACAACCACGGCTGTGTGGGGGAAAAGCCGTCTTCTTCCGTAAGTCATGGGG
Source organism: Callospermophilus lateralis (assembly GCF_048772815.1). Lineage (NCBI taxonomy): Eukaryota > Metazoa > Chordata > Mammalia > Rodentia > Sciuridae > Callospermophilus > Callospermophilus lateralis. The sequence goes on along the minus strand of NW_027512531.1, from coordinate 446,691 downwards.
ATGTGAGCATACAGGGGCTGCCTGGTGGAACCCAAACTCCTCATCAAATTCAGTTCACAGCATTGGCCATATTACCAATTAGACAACCAAAACCGATGGCCCACAGAGGGGTGTCTAGATCCTCAAATTCTGTGTGACTTTTTCAACTTCAGCAAGTGCTCAAAAGGATGGAAGAAAATTCCCCTATGTGTATGCCTTTTCCCTCCTTTGCTCACATCATGAACTATGTTTCTCCAATAGATCCTTCTGCTCCAGACTCTCTGCTGTCACTCTCACATCAACAACCTGATTTCTCCCCTCCAATTACTAGATCAAAAACCCAAACCTCCGCTGGGTCTCAGACCATTGCCCCCTTGCTGAGGTAGCAGGTACTGAGGTACCCTTCCACCCACTCACTCCTCTCTTCTCCTGTCAGTGCCCACACCGGGTCCCACCAGGTCCTCTTACCAGCTAACCCAAAGCTCAAACCAGCTGAGGAGTGCCCTCAGACGCCTATCCAAGTTGTAATGAAAATGGCCTTTAAAGTTGCTTTGTCATCACTAAAAACAGGTTACTAAGAATTTAATGTCCCTCACAGGCTTTTTGGGATACTCACTCCTGTCTTCCCATCTGCTCTACCTGTTCTACTGCTCACGTTTTGTTGCCAGAAAAATCCCAAACCCTTTTCCCATTATTCTTTTATATCGCTTTTTCCTCATTCTCAGAACCACAGAACTGCTCTCACCCCCCGCCTTCCCCGTCTTCCCCTCTGTACCAGGCCCACAGAAAAATCTTAAATGGCCTTCTCCAGAAGTCTTTATCGTGGCTGACTTTAGGACTTTCAGCAACAAAGTCCCTATAAAAGAGTTCAGTGTACATAAACTTCCTCTTTTCGTGTTGCTCTGTTATACTTGGCCACTGGCTGGAAAAATCAGCACTTCTAAGCTAGACACCCCCTTACTAGTTTTTCACAAAATATGTGAACAAGGCCTCTGGCCTTGAGCTGAGGCTTCCAGAGATGGCTACATTTCCAAGATAAAGAAGTTACCAACTGGGCTCCATGGTAACAGCTGCCAGGGAGAAAATAAAAGAGAAGAAAAAAGCTCTCCCCCTCCCAGATGTCCTTAAAAAGTTATCTTTCCCAGAGAAGAGGAAAATAAAAACAGAACCAAAAACTGCTTTTTGTGAACTTCTGCAGACTGTAAATTTCTGAGTCTTTTCTCTTACATGTTGGGTACAAAATTCTGAAACTACCTAAACTTGGGATTCAGGGGATTAATTGATTACAAAAGAAGCAATGCCCTCTATGTCCGGTTGCAACCAAATAGGACTGTTTCCCTGTCTTCGGTGCTATCTTAGGTGCCTTGCCTTGTCCATACCTACAACAGTATAATTCTATATACTTAAACATTGTTTATTCATAGAATTATCAACAGATGTGATTAATTATGTAATGGTGCAGATGTTTCCCCGAGTGCTCTATCATGAGGCAGGATCATTTAAATTTCAAATAGGGGGGCATACAACCCGGTTCTGCTGGCAACCTGTATCTTTCACTTTAGCCATCCTATGAGGAATAGTAGTTGCTGCAGAGGTGGGCACAGGTACCACTGCCCTAATCCATGGGACACAACAAATGACCCAATTAGAAGCAGCAATACACCAAAACTTAAAGATATTAAAAAACCACCATCACAGCTTTACAAGAATCTTTAACCTCTCTCTCTGAAGTTGTTTTACAGAACAGGCGAGGGTTCGACCTCCTCTTCATGAGAGAAGGGGCCTTTGTCCTGCATTGAGGGAAGAATGTTGTTATTATGCCTACCATACTGGAGTTGTAAAAGAATCTATGATTAAATTAAGAAGACGCATTGAAGAGCATCAACAAGAGAGAGAGGCCCAAAAAGGGTGGTTTGAGTCTTGGTTCACAGAGTCCCCCTGGTTAACTACGCTTTTATCAGCCCTGGCCGGTCCCTTAATAATCCTCACATTATTGCTAACTGTAGGACCCTGTTTGCTCAACCGTGTAGTTTCCTTTCTCCAAGCTCAAATTGGACAAGTTAAACTTATGGTAATCAGAAATCAATATACCACACTAGCAGACATAAAATGTGACATCCCCAATGATCACTATTATGATTTAATGTAACCAAAAGAAAGTGGGGAATGAAAGGTAAATAAAATAGGTAATTGTCACTTCCAGTTTTACGGTATGCTTAACAAAACACTGTTGATATCTTGAGAACTGTTTGCTAATCTTGTTCCCTGAATGTGCTGTACCAACTGCAAAACTGCAGAATGTACTCCCTCACCCATTTGCACGCAAACTACCCACTCGCCCTGACCCATCAATAATCTTCCCTCCCTGCCCTCTCCAAGGAAAGTATATAAGCTCTGCTTAAGCTGTTCTCAGGGCTCTCTCCTCTATTCAAGGGAGCTCTGAGCCCCAGGATGCTGGACCCCCATAAACTTTTGGCTGTTGCATTAGACAGTCCCTGGTAGTCTCTTCCTCCGATGCTCGCCTGACATTTACATTGGTAAAATAATAAGTGTGACCATTGCTTCTGTGTCCAAATGTACAAATTAATATTGGGGGTACAAATAGGTGTACCCTGTGATATGAATATAGAGATAATGCATGAATAGGCAATACTGTGAATAAATAATAAAATGGGTTCCAAATTTAATAATGGATTCAATTGATATCTGAAAATATACAGGAAATCTTATATTGATACACATACATTCATTCCAACCAGTTATACATCTAAACGTTATATTAGGATTATGGTTTGTCATGAAAAGTGTGTGAATTTTGCTTCAAAACTGATTATGAAAGTTGAAAATAATGTGTTTGGAAAGAAGTCTCATGAAAAGACCAGACAAGAAACCTGGAGGAATCCATGTGTTCTGAAGCAGGAAGTTATTGAAAGTGAAACAAATGCCTATAAGTTTGCTAATTTGTGGATGAAATATATATCCTATGATGTGCATAAATTGAAGAAATAGTAATGTACCAGTGTTGAATAAAAATGAACGTCAAAATACACATCATGTCCAATAGTAATCTACTTGCATTGATGTTAAACTGGGTCAGTTACTGAACAAATATTAGGATTTGTATGCAACATTAACTGAAGTTAGTTTTCAGTACTGGAAACAAATATGTATTTCATGTGGATGAATATTTCTGAGAATAATCTTGTGAATACTTGAATATAAATCCATATACATGAACATGAATGAATTTAGGGAGTGTATATAAGACACATATATTTCATATTTTGAAAAATCTGGAGAATATATATATATATATATAAACACACACAGAGACATTAAATTACCAATATATATGCCAATCGAAATTTATCATGAAATATATATCATCCACAGATGCAAAAATATTTCTTTTACTGAACATGGATTTATGTTTAATGTTGTTCAACTAGGAAGCTCACCCATAGGTTGAATTTTAAGATCCAACAGGGTTTAGGAGGAGTGATCTCTTCTCATAATTTGTATCTGCCAAGTCAGCCACCTCACAAGAATGTACATGTGATACCAGGTAGGATTCTATATGTGCATATAAAATTACATGTTCTGAATAGGCTACAGAGAAAGGGAGACAGGAATTTATATATTTATTAACTTTAAAAACACAAGGAGAACTATTTCAATTAAAAATTAACTAGATTTATAACACCTACCCTTCATAATGCAAATGGCAAGTCCAACTATACACCATGCCTTTTTTGAACTGCTTGTATTTCTATTCTGTTTGGGTTAGTTTTCTCCATCATATTAGGATTAGCAGTCAGAGTCTAGTAGTTTATGAATTACTCTCAGGGATTAAGTATTTTGAATGGAAAATTGGAAAATGAATCTAATGTGTATGCATATATGTGCTACACAAAAATCTTCCCAATCTCATCCACAACAATGCCTTGATATTAACTTCGTCCCAAGTAAGACACAATTAGAGGAGAAAAGTTAGAAAATCTGTGAATGCATATGTGGAATGGAATATACTCAGGAGTTCACAACCTTGGAAGTGGTAGAGAAGTTTCCAAAAGTATGGCACATGGTAAACACTCCACAAACATGAAGCTCTGCTGGCCTAAAGACTTCTTGATAAACTGCCTCTGAGGTTGGGCACTTGAAATATATGTTGTTGTCAGTAGCTTTAGCTTACTTTCTAGTGAGACCATCAAAGCTGGGTCTGCATCTATGTGACCTGGAGGACATTGTTTCTAATTTTCCAATGAACATGAGGCAGCAGTGCGAATACTCTCTTTGTAGTTAAAGTATGGCCCCTGGGAGCTAAGTGACTCACCGTTTGAACTGTGAAGCCATTTGGTCCTCCTCCACTTTTCGTGGTGGTTCTTGCTGCTGCACTGGGACTTTGGTATTTTCTTCATGAAATACAAGGAGATCAACTGGGACACAGTGCTGGAGGGAGTTCTGTCACATGTGGAGCTCACGGTCTGCATGTGAATGCACCAACCAGGATTTTATCCCACATGGGTTGCCCCTTTGTCCATAGCAACCTGATTCTGAACATTGCCTTGAAATCTCCCTATATAAAAAGATGCCTTTACATGGAAGGTTCTGCTGGCTGTACCATGTCAGTCACAAGCCATTTGGAAGCAAATGGCAGATCCACATAGCCCCAACACACATGTTTTATCACACACCTTCACATCACTGCTCTAGGCCCACTAATTTGTAGGTTCCAACTTACTGGCATCTCTGTTCTACACAATTTTCATGAAACCCAGTCAGTCAAGGCACTGTCTGATACACTCATGATCAGCAATAAGACATCCAAAGATTCTCCAGTGCCACCTGGTCATGGGAATTTCAAAAATTTCATGGTGTTTATCTAGCCATTTTTCGAGGATGAAGTTGGAGGAACTTTGGGTTTCAAAAACCATTAAATGTTGAGGAAGCTCATTTCAATGAAACTCTGGAGAACTCTCATAGGCAAGGCCTCCCAAAGAGTGAACAAAAGGTCACATGAAGCCAGTCCAATTGAAGTCTACAATGTGAGGTACATGTGTGTTTTAACTCTCAACTATGGCTGCCAAGACTTTCAGAAGAAAATCATGGATTATCTTGGCTGAGATTCCCAGTGCTCTGTGGCCTTGATCTAAGTTTATAAGGGCTACTTTCATGCGTGGCCTCCTAAAATCCCAACAAAACTCATGGCAATTCTTCTCTGAGGTCAGTTCCAGAACTCAGTCTGTATGTGGATTCACACGAGAGTTCAAGCCCAGGTGGACCCAGTGATTTCTTCCAATCGCCACACAAATGACCAAAATTTAAACGAAAACACTCCCATATGGCCCTCATCTTTTCCACATAGACACTCATCATAACCTCTAGCTGGAGGTTTCTATGAGGGGCGCTGGACAAGACAGTGTCCAAAATAAGCTCCCTTGCCCGTCATTTGCCTAAAGTCAGGGTGGCCTGGAAACCCTTCCTGTGAACCAGGAGTGATCAAATAGGCCTACCATTATTACTGTTCCACTTCTCCAATTTGAGGCCTACTGACTGTGGGGTTTAGATTCTTCATGTGGATTGGGGTCATGAGAAAACCCAAGCACCAATGGGCTAGACTCTGAAGGGCTTTGAAGAACTCATTTGACCCAAAGGATTCCTATTCTCACCTTATGGAGGTCAGGAAACTTACAGAGGAAGGCGAGAGACTTCATCCATAATGAATGCTCTTTTGGCCATTTTGGTTTTGGATGCACACATGGCATCTTTCTTTAGATCCATCAGGTGCTGAGAATCTAAGCCACAGCCTCACACAGGGCCAACAGGCTGATTCAGACACATCCCTTTCGAAATCAATTACTCAAAGAGGGACAGGTGATGCCCATTCATTTGCATTAGAGAACTGTTTTATTCAGGCTTCACAACGGGGTGGCCTTGGCAAAGACCTTCCTGACATTTAGTGCTATAGAACAATAGGTAAGCAAAAGTCCCAAAGCAGGGTTTCTCCACTGAGACTTTTCCTGGTAACACTGATATCTGAGTTTTCTGAGATTCTTGCCATTCCCTTCAGCTATCCAGTACATGGCCAAGTCACAGAGCTTGGAGGTGGTACCTATCTTGGTCACAAAATCATGAGCCTATTCTGGAGAGTGGCCAGAATTCAGGAAGAAAACAGGAACTTAGGAAGACTGCAGGTATTGCCCACAAATAAGGCAATCCACTGTCCTTTTATAAATTGGGCAGCGTGAATGTTGGGAAGCTTTCTCCTAGACAGGACACATCCATTGATGCATTTTCTTTTGTAATGTCTACACCCACGGACAAAGTGGGGTACACAGACATAGAAACACTTGCCTTGTCAAATGACTTAATAGAAACAGTCCACTCCAAAACAAACAAACCAACTTTCCTACGTATTCTCAGAACATGAGACAAAACCACAAACCCACACTCATTCCCACAAATGCACCTCCTTCCCCCAAGAAGGTCTGTTACTAACCGGAGTGTCCTCTGCCTGGTGAGCCATTCTTTGTTCACCCGAAATGGCCTGTCTGTTCTCAAATCTGGACTCCTTGGCCCACTCTGTGAAGTTGTCAGGAGCCAGCTTTGAGCCGCCACTACCTGCTTTCTCAGGAAAGACACCTCTTCAGATTTTTTCTGGCATTTGGCCATCTTCACATCTGTAGGTACCAAGAAAGACTGACTCTTTCCATGATAAATCCAAACAAGTGAGATCTCTGTGACTGTTACTGGGCCTGGCCCTGGGTGCCTGGTTTCCGGGATCCCAAGTTCAGAGAGTTCCATCACAAAGAAGTGAGGTAGGTCACTTCCTTCATGAACTGAATGAGCTCACAGCCTTGGCAAACACTTTGTCCTAACAGTTTCTTCCTAGGGTCCCATGAGATGGAGGCTGCCCCTACTTCCTGTGAAACTTTCACAAGTTAGAATGGTATATCAACCATAGGTACTGGGGGAGAGATCTTCACACAGGCTTGGTTTTGTCCATTTTGTCTACATTAAAATGCGAGAGGCTTATTCAGACACATCTCTTCATCCTGACAAGGTTATTTGCGATGGAAAATGACTTTTGGTCTCTCAGGTCCTTCATAGCATTCTATATCTTCTTCAGGGATAATTTCTGCATGGATCTTTGCGATTCTCAGCAGGTGGAAGATCCCCTATATTCCTGTATTGTAAGACCAACTCTATCCCTGCACTGCTGTAAAGTTAGATTGAGGGAACAGTGTATGGTTAGTGTTAATATCATGTTCTATTTGGGTTAGGAATCATTCTGCTGGATGAATAATGGTATTGGGAACCTGAGATATTTACAAGAATATATAGGTGAAATATAAGTATGGAAACAGAAATCTAGGGAAGACTTGAAGCCAAGTAGGACATTGGGCCCTTGAGTAGCATACTTTGCTTTGAATTATATTCTGCACAAATGTCTCAGATAAATCGATATACAAAGAAATAGGATCTTATACACTGGATGATTGAATAACATACAGAATATCCAATAAAAAAGGGATATTCTGTAGGATTAGCAAGATAGTCAGTAGATTTAGAAAGAAGAGTTAGTATAGCATTTGTACCAAAAGTTCTTTACAAATAAGGTTTCGGGTAGAGAGTGAATGTAAATGTCAGCACAATGACGAATTGGGGAAAATATGTAGGAAAGCAGATATAAATAGAGACATTAGGAAGTCAGTAAAAGTATAAAGTGTGTAATTTGTTTAGACATTTTCAACGGTTTGAGTCTGAATATATAATCTTAGGCAGAAACTAATATGTTGTCACAAATTGGATTGACTTTTGAGAGCATTAGGTAACCAGGACATGGATGTTTTTTATTAATCCATGCTCACTTTTTATTTAGGCTTTGGTAAAATCATAAGTGTGACCTTTGCATTTTGTGTCCAGAATATTATTGTGATAAAATGTATATGTAGATCAGGTGACATGAGTATTCCTTCCACCATTTCTGGGAGCACTATTTTGAAGAAATATAAATTAGTATTGGGGGTACAAAGGGGTATACCCTGTGTCATAGAATATATTGATAATGCATCAATTGACCATCATGTGAATAAATAATATAACTGGTTCCACTTTAAATAATGGATTGAATTGATATCTGAAAATATAAAAGAAATCTCACATTGATATACAATCATTCACTGCAACCAGTTATACATCTAATGGTAATATTATGGTTGTGGTTTATCCTGAAAGGTGTGTGAGTTTTGTTTCAAAAGTGATTATGGAAATCAAAAATAATGTGTTTGGAAAGAAGTCTCATGAAAAGAATAGTCAAGAAACCTGTAAGAATACATGTGTTCTCAAGCAGGAAGTGATTGAACATTATATATCATACTATATATAATGTGCATAAACTGCAGAAATAGTAATGTACCGGTGATGAACAAAAATGAACATCAAAATACACATCATGTCCCATAGGAATCTACTTGCATTGATGTTAATCTGGGTCAGTTACTGTAGAAATATTAAGATTTTTATGCACCATTCACTGAAGTTACTTTTCAGTACTAGGAAAAAAGTATGTATTTAAGTTGGATGAATATTTCTGAGAACAATCTTGTGAAAATTTGATTATAAATCCACATAAATCACAAAACATTATAAACACAAAAGTCACATGGACATTAAAATGTAGCAATATATATGCCAATTTAAATCCATCTTGAAATATATATCATCCACTGATCCAAAACTATTTATTTAATGAACTTGAATTTATGTATAATGTTGTTCAGCTAGGAAGCTCCCCCATAGATTGAATTTTCTGTTCCAACAGTGTTTAGGAGGAGTGATCTCCTAAATGTGTATGCAAATATGTGCTACACAAAAATCTTCCCACTCTCATCCAGAACAATGCCTTGATATTACCTTCACCCCAAGTAAAACACAGTTGGAGGACAAGAGTTAGAAAATCTGTGAATACATATCTGGAATGTAAAATGGTCAGGAGTTCACAACCTTGCAGGTTGTAGAGGAGTTTCCAAAAGTAAAGGACAGGCTTGATAGACCCAACCTGATCTTTTATTAGAATTGGGAGCCATCTTGCCAGAAAGCCGTGAAAAGATAATTTGGGCTTTACTATAAATTACTGCAAATTCTGAACCTGCTTGGAATGCGTGCCCGTGCCTTGAACTCATCCTTGCCTGGCTCTCTGACCAGATAACAGTGCTCTCTGAAACATTAGTGACACCTAATAAATATTGGCCTTCCCAGGCCAGACAACGACCCTCTCTGAGTCTCTAATGGTCCTCATAATTTCTGATGTTGGGGCCAGCAAAAAAAATGTAAACTACCATCAGTGTGATGCTTTCAAAGTTCTGTTATCTGTAACCCCCTTTTTGTGTAACTTTCTGGGCTATATAGCTGGGCTGTAGGAAAGGTGGTGTTGCTGTCTTGTTCCCGCCATTTTTGGAGGGAGAGGCAGCCTGGCCAGTTTTAATAATAAGCTTGCCTTAATTTGATTTTAATTGGAGTCAGTGGTCTTTTCTTGCATCCTAGTCCAACATTTTGGAGTTCCCCAGTGAGATGACCCTGCCCGACCAGATCACAAGGCCAGACTGCTGAAAATTCTGAAGCTGGCCTTCCCTCCAGGGCTACGGGCTGGGGAGCCACTCTAGGGGGTGCACAACTTGAGATGTTCCAAGGCCTTGGAGTGAGCCGTCGGTCTGGGGAGCACTGCAGTGAACCACCGCACTGAAACTATTAGCAAGCACCTGGTGGAGGAGGCATCCATAGGTAAGTGGCACCTTGATAACATCTTATATCTGGTTAAGGGAGATCTCTTCTAATGACAGAGAGGTGGCCTGGGGAGGCTCACATACACTCCTGTCCAGGACAGTAATGAGAATCGTTCTGTCCTCTGTTCCGTTCTGTAGGGAATTCCTTTCAAGGTTAGAGAGGTGCCGAGGGACACGCACGTGCTCCTACCCCAGAGCTTTAGCAAGACATTGAATTGCTCCTCTGTTTTTCTGTTTTGGCAACGGGATTCTGGTTTTTTTTTTTTTTTTTTTGTGTGTGTGTGTGTGTGTGTTTTGTTCTGTGTTCTATATGTTTTTTTGTTTTTTTGTTTTTGTGCATTTTGTTTTGTGATTTCTGTGATAAAATCTTAAGGATATTGAACGTGAAAATGGGTAACAAAGCAAGTAAGCCTGACACCCCTTTGGACTGTGTTTTAAGGAACTGTGATGATCTTTACCACCATTTGTTAAGCAGAATGAGAGAAGCCCCTAGCTGGCTGCCTGGAGCACACCCAGTGCAGATGGCAATGCCTGCTGGGGAATGAAGAACTGAGTATCTCCCAGCATCTGCCAAAGCCCTGTTTCTTCAGGGAATTCCCTCTTTCGTTCCCTGCACTGTAAGGATAATGCCGCCTCTGTCTTCTTAAAAAAAGAGAAAAACAAAAAGGGGACACTAAATGCAGTAAAGTCACCATGGAGACACTGTATTTTACATTTCAGGTTGCTCCTCTGTGAAAACATTTGGTCCCCTTGTGGGGACATCTGTGGTGCCACTGGGGAAGGAGATTTTTCTCTTATTTGCTCTGTTTTAAAGGGTTCTGTCTGTCAGCCATTGTCTGGAGTTCATTTCTGCCTGTCTTGTGCCTTTTTTCTGGCCCTTTAAGACATGTGCAATAATGTGTTAATATTATAAATTGTTTCTTGGAAATGATCTTAGCTGAATTTGTGTCTAAATGATGATGTTTCATTGTACCAATCTGGTATCTGAATGGGTTTTTGAAGCATTTCACAATCTTGTAGTTAAAAGTCGGGTTTAGGTAATTGTTTAGTTTATGGTTTCAGATAATTCATGCCAGAGAACATAAATACTTAGGATGGAAAACTAAAGAACTCTACTTCCAAGTTGGCAAGTTACTTCCCAATCATTCAGTCTTTTTTTCACCAATTTTAAATTAGGTAGCCTGGGAAAATGTCACTGTGTGTAAAAGTGCATTAATTTGGACAAGGATACTAAATCATAGTATGATATCTGTTGACAAAACAACTTGTAAAGATATAAAATTTTGTGAATTGTATCTTAAACTTGTATCATAATTTTCAACATCCTAACCTGAAAATAATGGTTAAAATACCTTAGGCCTAAGGTTTCTGCTCAGAATAGCCATTTTTTCCTGCTTCTTCCAGACCTCAGCCAGGGATTATTTTGAAATGCAAATGAAAGAAGCCTGTAAGCTTAGTAGGAGACTTATTTGAGGCCTAAGGAAAAAAAAAGTAAATTGTATGGTATTTACTGATTACTGGCCAGTCATTTTTTCTAGGACTCATATTTTTTTCCTTAGATTCTTCATTTATTTTTTGAGCTCATGATTTTGCTCCTACAGACCTAGGTTAATGTTTTTCTGATCAGTAATATCTTTGACCAACTGTGGAATTTTTAAATCATTGCAGTGGAGATTTCACCTGTGAAAAGCTACAAGGCCTTCACTTTTATTATGTGTGCACAATTTGTTATGTGTTGTATGTCTATATATGTATACATATATCCGTATATCATATATATGATACACAAATTAACATATATAAGGAGCACTCATATTAAAAAGCACTCATAAAAACAATTTTAAAAAGTGGATCCAAAGATCTTTAATTCACGTGATTTAAATGTTTCAATTTAAATTGGGTAAACTGATAAATATAAATTTCTTTAAATTTAAGCTTACAAGTTTTTCTAGGTGTTCAAAAATCTAATAAAGTATTAATGTCTACAAAAGGTCTAATATGCCTATGTTCCAGGACTTTTCTTTCAATCAAAAAAATGGCTTACACTGTTCAAAACATTTGTCTAATATTTTGATAAATAAGTAAAGTAAATTTGATATGAGATTACTCATTCATGAGTACTTTTGTTTGATATCTGATTGATATACTAAGGTCTGTATAAGTTTGTACTAAAGTCTGTATAAGATTGTAAAAATCAGTCATGTGTTAAAGAGACAAAAATTTCTTAAACATAAGTTTACCCATAACATTTAGTTTATTAAGATTTAAATTTTCTAGAGCAGGCAACCATAAAAATTAAACAACTGTTTAATTAAGAACTGTTATTTTAGAGCACTGTACTGCCATTTCTTTAAAAGCTAAACTTGGTTAATGTAGAAACATCAATGTAATTGTGATGCTATTAATGTGCTCATATCTTCCAGTTATAAAACTCTATAAGGTAGAAACTTTAAAAGAGCATTATATCAAGCAGGTGTTCTGAAGTTGTATGGTAAATAAAATATATATTGGGGATTTATTTACCTGTTATCAATAATATATGTAAAGTTTTATGTTACTTTTTACATTGTGGAACAATTTAAATGTATTTTTAAGTTAATGAGACCCTAATCTATGTAAAGGTTAAAATCTTTCAGCCGTACTTTAATTCATGTTTTAAATGTGATATCATATGGTGTGAGCTAATGTTCATGTGACCTCAAAAAATTTATGTAAACTTTGTAAAATGATATTTAAAAAACAAAGATCAGCTTTAGAACTAAAGCATTTAAGGTTTATAAGGAGCGCTGCTTACCTGAGATAAGACTCTGTGTCCCATCTTACTACATGTGAGAATGACTACGAAAGCAGTAGGTCAGATTTTATTTCATTTAAAGTTATGTTCAATTTTTTTTTCTGTCAAGATTACTAGGATCTCAAAAAGATGATATAATATATAACTCACCCAAAAAATTCAGGGTAGCTATTACATGAACTAAGTATTTTTACTCTTGTTAAAAAAATTTCATTTTTTAATTTCCTTATAAGTGATCTAAAGATTCCCTGTTGGTGTTTTACAGAAGTGTTGCTTTAAGAACACAACATGGGTTAATTTAAGATAATAAGTCATCAACTACAAGACAGACAGAATAATAAGATCCCAATTAATAATATATAAATAATTATAAACTTATAGACATTAAAGCACAGTACTCTTAATATATGGCTGTTAAAATTCATTTGCTGGTTGTTTCAGATTAGGATTGAAAATTAAAGTTAAATAAAAAGGTCCAAAAAAAAACGATATTTGACTCTTGCCCTCTGAGTCAGTCTGAATCCAGGGAACATTGATTTCTCTATGAGCTTTGCAACTCTGGGCCACATAACCTCCCGATCAGAGAGATTAATGAGACCACTGGAGAACAGAAAGCCAATCAGTGCATTTGCTACAAAGAGGTGAGTCATCAGGAAAGGGAGACATCCCTGATGCTTCTGAGGGAAGCCACATGGTCAAGCAAGACCTGGACCCACATAGCTCAAATTGCACTAGCAGAACTGAGAAGCTGCTCTCAAGTTTCCCAAAAAATGACTCCCATAAAAGCTCAGCTGACTGCTAACAATAGATAGAAACAAAAGTCAGTTTGACTGCTTCATCTTAAACACTTAGAAAAGACAGTTAAAACCAAAATACAGCCAATCCTGGGCATTTTAAATAATAATAATAATAATAATAATAATATTTTAAGGTATACACTTTATGTTAGCCTCCCAAAATAAGTAAAACTGTTGGCTACAAAGAAGGATTCTCAGAGAGGAATGCCTGATAACTATAAAAATAGACTATCAAGAGGAGCTGCCAGAGGCAGAAGTTTTTAGTTTAAGGCCTACAGATATTCCTAACCTACACAGGTAGGCTTGGTGTTTGCTAGTACAATTATCCAGCCCTGAGTAACAGAATTAAATGTTTCTCTATTAAACACAGAGGTCATACTAGTGAAAGGATTCTGCAAAATCAGATGACATTAAATTATTAAACTGTATATTATGGGGAGGGACAACTGTATCACTAAAAGTTAAATATTAAGTTCACAATCCTGATAATTGGGGATATTAAAGACTGGTGAGGGTACTTCATACAGTGACATGATCCAGCTACTGCAACATTTATTCAATACTCATGTTTTTTGTTTCTCTCATAGAAGAACCAATCCCCAGATGACTTTACAACCTGTTCTTCCTCAACAAGACTTCAAAAAGAACTGACTTCAAAAAGGCAACTCATGTCCCTCACGCCATGCACACTCATGTCACCCTTTCTCAGCTGAGAAAAAGCCAAAATGAGAGACGACTCTCTACTTACACCAATGGAGCCAAAAATAAATAGACTATCAATATAAGTAATTAATTAAGTCAGGTAATATCAGGGAGACTGGTTTTCGGTGAGTTCTAAAAATTTGGTGACTGTTAACTGAGGGATTAAAATTTCCTCAGTGCTTTTCCACTAACCTATCAAGGATTACAAAGGGACACATAAGAAAAGGGGGGAATGATACACCCAACCTTACCTTTTATTAAAATTGGGAGCCATCTTGCAACAAAGCCATGAAAAAATCATTTTGGCTTTACTGTAAATTACAGCAAATTCTGAACCTGCTTGGAATGACTGCCCGTGCCTTGAACTCACCCGTGCATGGCTCTCTGACCAGATAGCAGCCCTCTCTGAAACTTTGTCACACCTCATAAATATTGGCCTTTTGTGGCCAGACAATGACCCTCTCTGAGGCTCTAATGGTCCTCATAAATTTTGATGTTGGGGCTAGCAAAAAAAAAATGTAAACTCCCATTAGTGTGATGCTTGTCAGAGTTCTATTATCTGTTACCCCATTTTTGTGTAACTTTCTGGGCTACAAACCTGGGCTGTAGTAAAGGTGGGGTTGCTCTCTTGTTCTCACAATTTTGGGAGGGAGTGGCAGCCCAGCCAGTGGAAATAATAAGCTTACTTTAATTTGATTTTAATTGGAGTCAGTGTTCTTTTCTTACATCCTGGTCTAAGAGGTAAACACTCCACAAACATAGAGCTCTGCTGGCCTAAAGACTTCTTGAGAAACTGCCTCTGAGGTTGGATACTTTAAATATATTTTGTTGTCAGAAGGTTTAGCTTCTTTTCTAGTGAGACCATCAAAGCTGGGTCTGCATCTATGTGAATGGAGAGCATGGTTTCTTATTTTCCAATGAACATGAGGCAGCAGTGCTGAATTATCTCTTGGTAGGTAAACTGTGGCCATTGGGGGCTAAGTGTCTCCCTGTGTGGACTGTGAAGCCATTTGATCATCCTCCATTTTTGTGGTGTTTCTTGGTGCTGCACTGGGAGTTTGGTATTTGCTTCACGAAATACAAGGAGTTCAACTGCGACACAGTGCTGGAGGGAGTTCTGTCACGTGTGGTGGGTCAGAAACTGCAGGAGAATGCACCAACCAGGCTTCTATTTCACATAGCTTTTTCCTTGACCATACCCACCTGATTCTGAACATTGCCTTGAAACCTCTCCATATAATAAGATGCCTTAACATGTAAGGTTCTGCTGGATGCACCATGGCAGCCAAAAGGCATTTGGAAGTCAATTGGAAATCCACACGGCCCCACCTCAGATATTTTATCACACACCTGCACACCACTGCTCTGGGCCCACTATTCAGCAGTGCAAATTACTGGCATCTCTGTTCTTCACCATTTTCATGAAACCCAGTCAATCAAGGCACTGTCTGGTACACTCATGATCAGCAACAGGAGATCCAAAGGTTCTCCAGTGCCACCTGGTCATGGGAGTTTTAAAAATTTCAGGGTGTTTATCTAGCCACTTTTCAAGGATGAAGTTGGAGAAACTGTGGGTTTCAATTCATTCAGGAACCATTTAATGTTGAGGAACCTCATTTCAATGAATGCTCTGGAGAACTCTCAAAGGCAAGGCTTCCCAAAGAGTAGCCAAACGGTCACATGAAGCCCAGCCCATTGAGGTCTACAATGTGAGGTCCATGTGTGTTTTGACTCTCAACTATGCCTGTCAAGTCTTTCAGAATAAAATCATGTGATATCCTGGCTGAGATTCCCAGTGATCAGTCGAAAGCCACCCTTGGCCTAGATTTCAGTTTCCAAGGGCGACTCTCATGCGTGGCATTCTAAAATCGCAACACAATTCATGACAATACTTCTCTGAGGTCAGTTTCAGAACTCAGTCTCTAAGGGGAATCATACCAAAGTTCCAGCCCTGGTGGATCCAGTCATTTCTTCCAACTGCTACACAAATGAACACAATTAAAACCAAAACACTCCCACATGGTCCTCACCTTCTTCCATATAGACACTCATTATAACCTCTGGCTGGAGGTTTCCATGAGGGGTGCAGCACAAGACGGTATCCAAAACAAGCTCCCTTGTCCCTTATTTGCTTAAAGTCAGCAGGGCCTGGACACCATTCCTGTGAACCAGGAGTGATAAAATAAGCCTGGCCTTAATACTGCTCTGCTTCTCCAATTTGAGGCCTACTGACTGTCAGGTATAGATTCTTTATGTGATTTGGAATAATGAAAAAACCCAAGCTCATATGGGCTAGCCTCTCCAGGGCTTTGAAGAACTCATTTGACTCAAAGGATCCATATTCTCACTTGATGGAGATCAGAAACCTATCAGAGTAAGGCAAGATACTCCATACACAGTGACTGATCTTTTTGCCATTTTGGTTTTGAAAGCACACATGGAATCTTTCTTTAGTTCCAACAGGTGCTGAGAATCTAAGCCACTGCTTCACACAGGGCCAAGTGGCTGATTCAGACACATCCCTTTCCAAAGCAATTAAGCAAAGATACACAGGTGATGCCCATTCATTTCCATTTGAAAACTGTTTTATTAAGGCTTCACAAATTGGAGGACTGAGGCAAAGACCTTCCTGACACTCAGAGCAACAGAAAAATAGGTAAGCAAAAGGCCCAAAGCAGGGTTTCTCTACTGAGACTTTCTTTGTCACACTGTTATCTGAGTTTTCTGAGATGCTTGCTATTCCATTCAGCTATCCAGTACATGGACATGTCACAGAGCTTGGAGGTGGTACATATCTTGGACAGAAAACCATGAGCCTACTCTGGAGAGTGGCCAGAATTCAGGAAGAAAACAGGAACTTCAGAAGATAGTGGGTGTTGCCCGTCCCTAAAGCAACCTGCAGTCCACTCATAAATTGGACAGGATGAATGTTGGCAAACTTTCTACTAGACAGGACACATCCATTGATGCATTATCTTTTATAATGTCTACAACCACGGACACAGTGGGATACACAGGCATACCAACAATCGCCTTGTCAAATGACTTACTATAAACAGTCCACTCCAAAACAAACAAACCGCCTTTCTTACCTATTCTCAGAACATGAGACTAAACCACAAAATCACAACCACACCCACAACGACACCTCCTTTATTCAAGTAGGTCTGTGACTAATTGGGCCATACTATGTTTCCTTGAAATGGCCTGTCCTTCTCAGATCTGGTCTCCTTGGCCAACACTGTGAAGTTTTCAGGAGCCAGTGGTGAGCCACTACCTGCTTTCTCAGGAAATTCCCCTTTTCAGAGCTCTCCTATCATTTGGCAATCCTCACATCAGTAGGTACCAAGGAAGACTTACTCTGTCCTTGGTTATTCCAAACAACTGAGCCCACTGGGAAAGAAACTGGGACTGATTCTGGGTGCCTGGCTTCCTGGATCCCAAGTTCACAGAGATCCGTCATCAAGGAAGAGAGGTAGGTCACTTCATTCAGGAACTGAATGAGGTTACTTCCGTGGCAACCACTTTGTCCTAACAACTGCTTTCAAGGGTCCCATGAGATGGAGGCTGCCCCTACTTCCTGTGACACTTTCACAAGTTAGATTGGTATATCAACCATTGGCACCTGGGAACAGCTCTCCACACAGGCCTGGTTTGATCCATCTTCTCTACATTAAGAAGAGAGAAGCTGATTCAGACACAACCCTTCATCCTGACCAGGTTGTTTGCCATGGAGGATGACTTTTGCTCTCTTAGGTCCTCCATAGCTGCTTACAACTTCTCCAGGAATCATTTCTGCATGGACCTTTGAGTTTCTCAGCATGTGGAAGATCCCCTATATTCCTGTATTGTAAGACCAACTCTATCCCTGCTCTTCTGTAAAGTTAAATTGACTGAACAGTGTATGGTTAGGTTAACTAACAGGTTCGATTTGGATTAGGAATCTTTCTGCGCGATGAATAATGGTATTGGGAAACTGCGATATTTACAAGAATATATAGGTGAAATATAAGTATGAAAACAGAAATCTAGCTAAGATATGAAGCCCAAAAGGGCATTGGGCCCTTGATTGGGATACGTAGCTTTGAATTATGTTCTGCACTGATGTGTCAGGTAAATCGATATACAATGGCTTAGGTCCTTGTACCATGGATGATTAAATGTAGAAGAGAACTTCCAGTCAAAAGGGATAGTCAGTACGATTCGGAAGATTCTCAGTAGGTTTAGAAAGAAGAGTGAGTATAGGATTTGGACCAAATGTTGTTTAGCAATAGGGTTTCCGGTAGACAGTGAATGTTAATGTCAGCACAAGTGAAGAGACTGTCACAATGATGAACTGGGGAAAATAGTTAGGAAAGCTGATATCAATAGAGACATTACGAAATCAGGCAAAGTATAAAGTGAGTGATAGGATTAGATATTTTCAACAGGGTTGAGTTTGAATATATAATCTAAGAAAGAAACAAACATGTAGTGACCAATAGGATTGACATTTGACAGCATTAGGCAACCTGGACATGGATGTTTAGTAATCCATGCTCACTTTTCATTTAGTCTTTGCTACAATCTTTAGTGTGACCTTTGCTTTTTTTGTCCAGAATATTACTGTGATAAAACGTACATGTAGATCAGGTGACATGACTATTTCTTCCACCATTTCTGGCAGCAACATATTCAAGACGTATAAATTAGTAATGGGGGTAAAAAGAGGTGTACCCTTTGTCTGTGCATATAGAGATACTGCATGAATAGACCATACTGTGAATAAATAATATATCTGGTTCTGACTTTAAATAATGGATTGAAATTATATCTGAAAAAATACAGGAAATCTTATATTGACATACAAACATTCATTCCAACCAGTGAAATATCTAATGGCCACATTAAGGTTATGGTTTATCATGAAGGGTGTGTGAGTTTTGCTTCAAAAATGATTATGGAAATCGAAAATAATGTGTTTGGAAAGAAGTCTCATGAAAAGACCAGTCAAGAAACCTGGAGGAATACATGTTTCATGAAGCAGGAAGTGATTGTGAAACAAATGCGTATAAATTTGTGAACTTGTGGATGAAGTATATATTTCCTATGATTTGTAAAAACTGAAGCAATAGTAATGTACCAGTTTTGAATGAAAATAAACGTCAGAATACACATCATGTCCCATACGAATCTACTTGATTGATGTTAATCTGGGTCAGTTACTGTACAAATATTAGGATTTGTAAGCACCATTTACTGAAGTTAGTTTTCAGAACTATGAAACAAATGTGTATTTCAGGTGGATGAATATTTCTGAGAATAATTTTGTGAAAAGTTTATTATAAATCCACATTTTTGAACATGGATGAACTTAGGGAGTGTATTTAAGAAACATATATTTCATATTTTAAAAATCAGGACAGTGTATATATATATATATATATATATATATATTCATAATTATATATATGTGTATATACATATATATGTGTATATATACACACACACACACACACACACAAAACACACACACAGACATTAAAATGTAGGAATATATATGCCAATCGAAGTTCATCATAAAATATAGAGCATCCACAGATGCAAAAATATTTATTTTACTGAACATGGATTTATGTATAATGTTGTTCTACTAGAAAGCTCACCCATAGTTTGAATTTTCAGTTCCAACAGCGTTTAGAGGAGTGCTCTCTTCTCACAAGTTGTATCTGCCAAGTCAGTCACCTCACAAAAATGAACGTGTGATACCAGGTATTCTATATAAGCATATAAAAATACATGTGCTGAATAGGCTACAGAGAAAGGCAGAGAGGAATTTACATATTTGTTAACTTTAACAACACATGGAGAACTATTTCAATTAAAAATTGACTAGATTTATAACACCTACCATTTATCATGCAAATGGCAAGTCCAACTATACCCCATGCCTCCTCTGAACTGCTTGTATTTCTATTCTGTTTGGGTTGTTTTTCTCCATCATATTTGGATTAGTAGACAAAGTATAGTAGGGTATGGGTTATTGTCAGGCATTCAGTATTTTCAATGGAATATAGGAAAATGAATCCAACGTGTATAAAATATATGCTACACAATTATCTTCCCACTCTCATCCAGAACAATGCCTTTACATTACCTTCACCCCAAGTAAGACACAATTAGAGTAGAAGAGTTTGAAAATCCGTGAATGCATATCTGGGGTGGAAACAGTACAAAGAAACAAATACGTATTTCAGGTGGATGAATATTTCTGAGAATAATCTTGTGAAAAGTTGATTATAAATCCACAACATAAATATGAATGAATTTAGGAAGTGTGTAATGAGACACATATTTCATGTTTTGAAAAATCTTGAGAGTGTATCTATATATATATATATATATATATATATATATATATATATATATATTTATTTATATACACACAAAGAGAGAGACATTAAAAATTGCAATATATATGCCAAACGAAATTCACCATGAAATGTATATCATTCACAGATCCAAATATATTCATTTTACTGAACATGGATTTATGTATAATGTTGTTCAACTAGGAAACTCACTCACATTTGAATTATCAGTTCAAGCAGCGTTTAGGAGGAGTGATCTCTTTTTCCAATTTGTATCTGCCACGTCAGCCACCTCACAAGAATGTACGTGTGGTACCAGGTAGGATTCTATATGTGCATATAAAAATACGTGTGCTGAATAGGCTACAGAGAAAGGGGGACAGGAATTCACTTATTTGTTAACTTTAAAAACGCATGGAGAACTATTTCAACAAATAATTGACTAGATTTATAACTGCTACACTATACCATGCAAAAGGCAACTCCAACTATAAAACATACCTCCTCTAAACTGCTTGTATTTCTATTCTGTTTGTGTTATTTTTCTCCATCATATTAGGATTAGTAGTCAGAGTCTAATAGGGTATATGTTAGTTTCAGGGATTCAGCATTTCTAATGAAAAATAGGAAATTGAATCCAATATGTATGCAAATATATACTACACAAAAATCTTCCCACTTTCATCCAGAACAATGCCTTGACATTACATTCTTCTCAAGTAAGACACAATTAGAGGATAAGAGCTAGAAAATCTGTGAATATATCTGGAATGGAGAATACTCAGGAGTTTACATCTTTGGAGGTGGTAGAGAAGATTCTAAAAGTAAGGGACAGGGTAAACATTCCACAAACATGCAGCTCTGCTGGCCTAAATGCTTTTTGAGAAACTGCCTCTAAGGGTGGGCACTTGAAATATTTGATGTTCTGAGGAGATTTACTTCCTTTGTAGAGAGACCATCAAAGCTGGGTCTGCTTCTATGTTACTTGGAGGACATGGTTTCTTATTATCCAATGAACATGAGGCAGCGGTGCTGAATTCTCTCTTTGTAGGTAAACTATGGACACTGGGGTCTAAGTGTCTTTCAGTGTGGACTGTGAAGCCAATTGGTCATCCTCCACTTTTCGTGGTGTTTCTCGCTGCTCCGCTGGGAGTTTGGTATTTACTTCAAGAAATACAAGGAGTTAAAATGGGACAGAGTGGTGGAGGGAGTTCTTTAAGGTGTGGTGAGTCAGGGTCTTCAGGAGAATGCACCAACCAAGGTTCTATCCCACGTAGATTGCCCCCTTGAGAATAGCAATATGATTCTGAACATTGCAGTGAATCCTCTCCATATAACAAGATGCCTTTACATATATGGGTCTGCTGGCTGCACCATGTCAGTCACAAGCCATTTGGAAGCCAATGGCTGATCCACATGGACGCAACACAGATGTTTTATCAGACAATTGCATACCACTGCTCTAGGCCAACTACTCACCAGGCTCCAACTTACTGGCATATCTGTTCTACACCATTTTCATGAAACAAAGTCAATCAAGGCAGTGTCTGGTATACTCAGGATCAGAAACAGGACATCCAAAGTTTTTTCAGTGCCAGCTGAACATGAAAATATCAAAAATTTCATGGTAATTTTCTAGCCATTTTTCACGGATGAAGTTTGCGGCTCTGAGGGCTTCAATTAATTCAGGAACCATTAAATGGTGAAGAAGCTAATTTCAATGAAAGCACTGGAGCACTCTCACAGGCATGGTTTCCCTAAGGGTGGCCAAAATGTCACATGAAGCCAGGCCCATTGAGATCTACAATGTGAGGTCCATGTGTGTTTTAAACTCAAATATGGCTGCCAAGTCTTTAAGAAAAATTGTATGTAGTATCCGGGCTGAAATTCCCAGTGTTCTGTGGAAATCCAACCTGGGCCTAGATCTCAGGTTCCAAGGGCGACTCTCATGTGTGGCCTCCTAAAATCCCAACACAATTCATGGCAATACTTCTCTGAGGTCAGTTAAAGAACCCAGTCTCTAAGGGGAATCACACCAGAGTTCAAGCCCAGTGGAACAGTCATCTCTTCCAACCGCCACACAAATGACCACAATTAAAACCAAAACACTCCCACATGGTCCTCATCTTCTTCCATATAGATACTCCTTATAACGTCTGGCTGGAGTTTTCAATGGGGTCCACAGCCCAAGTCAGTGTCCAAATTAAGGTCCTGTTCCCCTCATTTGTCTAACATCAAGGTGGCCTGGACACACTTCCTGTAAACCAGGAGTGATCAAATAGGCCTGCCATTAATACTGCTCGGCTTTTTCAATTTGAGGCCTTCTGACTCTGTGGTTTAGATTCTTTATGTGAATTTGAGTCATGAGAAAACCCAAGCCCCTGTGCAGAGATTTGAAGAACTCATTTGGCCCAAAGGATTCCTATTCTCCCTTGATGGAATTCAGGATCCTAACAGAGGAAGGTAAAAGAATTCATTCACAATGAGTGAATATTTGCCATTTTGGTTTTGGATGCACACATCGGACCTTTCTTTTGATCCATCAGGTGCTGAGAATCTAAGCCACAGCCTCACACAGTGCCAAGAGGCTGATTCAGACACATCTTTTTTCAAAGCAATTAAGCAAAGAGCCACAGGTGATGCCCTTCATTTCCTTTTGAAAAAATGTTTTCCTCAGGCTTCCCAAAGGGGTGGCCAGAGGCAAAGACATCCTGATATTCAGGGCAACAGAACAACAGGTTAGCAAAAGAGCCAAAGCAGGGTTTCTCCACTGAGACTTTTCTGGTCACACTGATATCTGAGTTTTCTGAGATGTTGGCCATTCCCTTCAGATATCCTGTACATGGCCATGTGACAGAGATTGGAGGTGGTACATATCTTGGACACAACCCCAAGAGCCTATTCTGAAGAGTTGTCAGAATTCAGAAAGAAAACAGGGACTTAAAAAGGTAGTAGGTGTTGCGTATCGATATGGAAACCACGCTCCATTCATTAAATGGGCAGGATGAATACTGGGAAGCTTTCTACTAAAGAGGATACATGCATTGATGCATTCTCTTTTATAATGTATACAATCACGGACACAGTGGGATACACAGAAATAGAAACACTCACCATGTAAAACGACTTATTAGAAACAGTTCACTCCAAACCAAAGAAACCTCCTTTTCTACCTATTCTCAGAACAGAGACAAAACCACACACCCACACTCTAAAAGACACCTCCTTCCCCAAAGTAGGGCTGTGATTATCCGGAGTGTCCTCTGACAGGTTTGCCATACTATGTTCCCCGTTAATGGTCTGTCCTGTCTCAGATCTGGTCTCCTTGTCCAACTCTGTGAAGCAGTCAGGAGCCAGGGGTGAGCAACTACATACTTAGTCAGGAAAGGCCCGTGTTCAGATCTTTCCTGGCATTTGGCCATCCTCACATCAGTCAGTACCAAGAAGACTGACTCTGTCCTTGGTGATTCCAAACAAATGAGACCACTTGGACTGGGACTGGGACTGGCTCTGGTGCTTGGTTTCCTCAGTCCCAAGTTCAGAAAGTTCCATCAACAAGGAAGTGAGGTAGGTCACTTCCTTCAAGAACTGAATGAGGTCACTGCCTTGGCAACCACTTTGTCCTAACAGTTGCTTCCAAGGGTCCCATGAGATGGAGGCTGCCCCTACTTCCTTTGACACTTTCACAACTTAGAATGGTATATCAACCTTAGGCACCCGGGAACAGCTCTCCACACAAGCCTGGTTTGGTCCATCTTCTCTACATTAAGAAGAGAGAGGCTGATTCAGACACAACCCTTCATCCTGACCAGGTTGTTTGCCATGGAAAATGACTTTTTGTCTCTCAGGTCCTTCATTGCTGCCTACATCTTCTCCAGGGATCATTTCTGCATGGACCTTTGAGGTTCTTAACAGGTGGAGCATCCCCTACATTCCTGTATTGTAAGAACAATCTGTCTCTGCTCTTCTGTAAAGTTAGATTGAGTGAACAGTGTATGGTTAGGGTTAATTTCATGTTTGATTTGGGTTAGGAATCATTCTGCTGGATGAATAATGGTATTGGGAACCTGTGATATTTATAAGAATATCGAGGTTAAATATATGTATGAAAACAGAAATTAAAGTAAGATTTGAATCCCAGAAGGGCTTTGGGCAGTTGATTGGGATATTTAGCTTTGAATGTGCACATATGTCTCAAATAAATCGATATACAATGGCAGAGGAACTTGAACCTTGGATGATTGAATGCTGAAGAGAACATCCAGTCAAAAGGGATTGTCTGTAGGATTAAGAAGATAGTCGTTATGTTTAGCAAGTAGAGTTAGTATAGGATATGTAACAAAAGTTCTTTAGCAATTTTTTTTCGGGCAGTGAGTGAATATAAATGTCAGCACATATGAAGAAATCAGACACAATGATGAAATGGGGAAAATTTGTAGAAAAGCAGATATCAATAGAGACATTAGGAAATCAGGCAAAGTATAAAGTGAGTGATAGGATAAGACATTTTCAACAGGGTTGAGATTGAATATCTAATCTTAGGAAGAAACAAATATGTAGGTCACCAATAGGATTGACATTTGAGAGCATTAGGCAACATGGACATTGATGTTGTTAGTAATCCATGTTCACTTTCCATTTAGACTTTGGTAAAATCCTAAGTGGGACCTTTGCATTTGGTTTCCAGAATATTACTGTGATAAAATGTGTATGTAGATCAGATGACATGATTATTTCTTCCACCATTTTTAGGAGCAGTATTTTGAAGACGTATAAATTAGCATTGGGGGTAAAAAGAGGTGTACCCTGTTTCTATGAATATACAGATAATGCATGAATAGACCTTAATTTCAATAAATAATATAACTTGTTCCACTTTACGTAATGGATTGAATTGATATCTGAAAATATATAAGAAATCTTATATTGATATGCAATCATTCATGACAACCAGTTATAGACCTAATGTTAATATTAGGTTACGGTTTATCATGAAGTTTGTGTGAGTTTTGCTTCAAAAGTGATTATGGAAATCGAAAATAATGTGTTTGGAAAGAAGTCTCATGAAAAGGCCAGTCAAGGAACACCGAGGAATTCATGAGTTCTGAAGAAGAAAGTGATTGAAATTGAAAAAAATGACGATAAATTTGCTTACTTGTGGATGAAATATTATAATATGATGTGAATAAACTGAAGAAATAGTAATGTACCAGTGTTGAATAAAAATGAACATCAAAATACACATCATGTCCCACAGGAATCTACTCGCATTGATGTTAAACTGTGTCAGTTACTGTAGAAATATTAGGATTTCTTTGCACCATTCACCAAAGTTAGTTTTCTTTTTTTTTTAATTTTTATTTATGCTTGTTCAAAACATTACATAGTTCTTGATATATCATATTCCACACTGTGATTCAAGTAGGTAATGAACTCCCATTTTTACCCCGTAAACAGATTGCAGAATCACATCAGTTACACATCCATTGATTTACATATTGCCATACTAGTGTCTGTCGTATTCTGCTGCCTTTCCTAACCTCTACTATCCCCCTCCCCTTACCTCCCCTCCACTCTTCTCTCTCTACCTCTTTACTGTAATTCATTTCTCCCCCTTGTATAATTTTTTCCTTTCCCTCACCTCCTCTTGTATGTAATTTATATAACCCTGATGGTCTCCTTTTATTTCCATGCAATTTCCCTTCTCTCTCCCTTTCCCTTCCTCCTCTCATCCCTGTTTAATGTTAATTTTCTTCTCATTCTATTCGTCCCTACTCTGTTCTTAGTTACTCTCTTTATATCAATAAAGACATTTGGCATTTGGTTTTACAGATTGGGTAGCTTCACTTAGCATAATCTGCTCTAATGCCATCCATTTCTCTGCAAATTATATTATTTTGTCATTTTTTAATGCAGAGTAATATTCCATTGTGTATAAATGCCACATTTTTTATCCATTCATCTATGGAAGTGCATCTAGGTTGGTTCCACAGTCTTGCTATTGTAAATTGTGCTGCTATGAACATCAATGTAGCAGTGTCCCTGTAGCATTTTTTTTAGGTCTCTAGGGAATAGACTGAGAAGGGGAATACCTGGGTCAAATGGTGGTTCCATTCCCAGTTCTACAAGAAATCTCCATACTGCTTTCCAATTTGGCTGCACCAATTTGCAGTCCCACCAGCAATGTACAAGTTTACCCTTTTCTCCACATCCTCTCCAGCACTTGTTGTTGTTTGAGTTCATAATAAATATCTGGAATGGAAAATGCTCAGGAGTTCACAACATTGAAGGTGGTAGAGGAGTTTCCAAAAGTAAGGGACAGGGTAAATACCACAAACATGGAGCTGTGTCGGCCTTAAGACTTCTTGAGAAAATGCCTCTGAGGTTGGGCACTTGAAATATATGTTGTTGTCAGGAGCTTTAGCTTCCTTTGTAGTGAGACCATCAAAGCTGAGTCTGCATCTATGTGACCTGAAGAACATGGTTTTTTATTTTCCTATAAACACGAGGCAGCAGTGCTGAATTCTCTCTTTGTAGGCAAACTGGGGCTACTGGGGGCTAAGTGTCTCCCCGTGTGGACTGTGAAGCCATTTGATCATCCTTCACATTTCGTCATGTTATTTGATGCTGCACTGAAAGTTTGGTATTTACTTTACGAAATAAAGGAGTTTAACTGCGATACAGTGCTGCAGGGAGTTCTGTCACGTGTTGTGGTCAGGATCGGCAGGAGAATGTACCAAGCAGGCTTCTATCACACATAGTTGCCCCCTTGACCATAGCAATATGATTCTGAACATTGCCCTGAAACCTCTCCATTCAACAAGATGCCTTTACATCCAAAGGTCTGCTAGCTGCACATGTCAGTCACAAACCATTTCTAAGCCAATGGCAGATCCACGTGGCCGCACCACAGATGTTTTTTTACACACCTACACTCTACTGCTCTTGGCCCACTACTCAGCAGGCTCCAACTTACTGGCATCTCTTTTCTACACCATTATCATGAAACTCAGTCAAACCAGACACTGTCTTTTATACTCATGATAAGCAACAGGACATCAAATGGTTTTCCAGTGCCAGCTGGTCATGGAAATTTCAAAAATTTCATGGTATTTTCTAGCCATTTTTCAAGGATGAAGTTGGAGGTAGTGTGGGTTTCAATTCATTCAGGAACCATTAAATGTTGAGGAAGCTCATTTCAATGGAAGCTCTAGAGAACTCTCACAGGCAAGTCTTCCGAAAGAGTGGCCCAATGTCACATAAAGCCAGCCACATTGAGGTCTACAATGTGAGGTCCATGTGTGTTTTGACTCTCAACAATTGCTTCCAAGTCTTTCAGAATATAATCAAGTGATATCCTCGCTGAGATTCCCAGTGCTCTGTGGAAAGCCACCCTGGGCCTAGATCTCAGTTTCCAAGGGTGACTCTCATGTGTGGCCTCCGAAAATCCCAACACAATTCATGGCAATACTTCTCTAAGGTCAGTTCCAGAACTCAGTCTCCAAGGGGAATCCCACAAGAGTTGAAACCCAGGTGGACACAGTCATCTTTTCCAACTGCCACACAAATGACCACAATTGAAACCAAAACACTCCCACATGGCCCTCATGTTTTTCCATATAGACACTCATCATAACCTCTCGCTGGAGGTTTCCATGAGGGGCGCAGACCAAGACACTGTCCAAAATAAGATCCCTTGCCCCTAATTTGCCGAAAGTCAGGGTGGCCTACACACCCTTACTGTGAACCAGAACTGATCAAATAGGGATGTAGTTAATACTGTTCTGCTTTTCCAATTTGAGGCCTACTGACTGTCAGGTATAGATTCTTTATGTGATTTGGAGTCATCAGAAAACCCAAGCAATTCTGCAGGGGTTCAAAGAACTCATTTGAACTAAAGGATCCTGATTCTTACTTGATGAAGGTCAGGAATCTAATAGAGGAAGGCAAGAGACTCATTTGCCATTTCTGTTTTGAATGCACACATGGAATCTATCTTTAGATGCATCAGGTGCTGAGAATCTAAGCCACAACCTCACACAGAACCAAGAGGCTGATTCAGACACATCCTTTTACAAAGCAATTAAGCAAAGAGCAACAGGTGATGCCCATTCATTTTCATTTGAAAACTGTTTTCTTCAGGCTTCACAAAGGGGTGGCCAGAGGCAAAGACCTTCCTGACATTTAGGGCAACAGAAAAACAGGTAAGCAAAAGACCCAAAGCAGGGTTTCTCCACTGAGACTTTCCTGGTCACACTGATATCTGAGTTTTCTGAGATGCTCCCCATTCACTTCAGCTATCAAGTACATGGTCATGTCACAGAGCTTGGAGGTTGTATGTATCTTGGACACAAAACCATGAGCCTATTCTGGAGAGTGGCCAGAATTCAGGAAGAAAACAGGATCTTAGGAAGATAGTAGGTTTTGCCCATCCAGAAGGCAAGCCGCGGTCCATTCATCAATTGGGCAGGATGAATGCCAGGAAGCTTTCTACTAGACAGGACACATCCATTAATTCATTCTCTTTTCTAATGTCTACAACCACAGACACAGTGGGATACACAGACATAGAAACACTCACATGTCAAACGACTTACTAGAAACAGTCCAATCCAAACCAAACAAACCACATTTTCTACCTATTCTCAGAACATGTGACAAAACCACAAAACCACAACCATTCCCACAAAGGCACCTCCTTCCCCCAAGTAGGTCTGTGACTATACAGAGTGTCCTCTGACTGGTGGGCCATACAATGTTCTCCCGAAATGTCCTGTCCTGACTCAGATCTGGTCTCCTTGGCCAACTCTGTGAAGTTGTCAGGAGCCAGCGGTGAGCCACTACCTGCTTTCTCAGAAAAGGTCCCTCTTCAGAGCTCTCCTGGCCTTTGGCCATCCTCACATAGGTAGGTACCAAGAAAGACTGACCCTGTCCTTGGTAAAACCGAACAAGTGAGCCCACTGGGACTGGGACTGGGACTGGCTCTGGGTGCCTGTCTTCATGGATCCCAAGTTCAGAGAATTCCTTCACCAAGGAAGTGACGTAGGTCACTTCCTTCAGGAACTGAATCAGGTTACTGCCTTGGCAACCAATTTGTCCTAACAGTTGCTTCCAAGAGTCCAATGAGTTGGAGGCTGCCCCTACTTCCACTGAAACTTTCACAATTTTGCATGGTATATCAACCATAGGCACCCAAAAAAAGCTCTCCAGATAGGCCTGGTTTGGTCCATCTTCTATACATTAAGAAAAGAAATGTTGATTCAGACACATCCCTTCATGCTAACCAGGTTGTTTGTCATGGAAGATGACTTTTGCTCTCTGACGTCATTCATAGCTGCCTACATTTAATCCTGGGATCATTTCTTTAATGACCTTGGAGGTTCTCAGCAAGTGGAAGATCCCCTAATTTCTGTATTGAAAGACCAACTCTGTCCCTGCTCTTCAGTAAAGTTAGATTGAGAGAACAGTGTATGGTCAGGGTTAATAACATGTTCCATTTGGGTTAGGAATCATTCTGCGGGATGAATTATGGTATTGGGAACGTGCAATATTTATAAGAATATAAGTGAATTATAAGTATGAAAACAGACATCTAGGTAATATTTGAAGCCCAGAATTGCATTGGACCCTTAGCTGGGATTCTTAGCTTTGAATTATATTCTGCACAGATGTCTCAGATAAATCGATATACAATGACATAATTACTTGTACCTTGGTTTATTGAATGTTGAAGAGAACATCCAGTCAAAAAGGGATAATTTGTAGGATTAGTAAGATAGTTGGTAGGTTTTGAAAGAAGAGTGAGTATAGGATTTGGATAAAAAGATCTTTAGCTGTAGGGTTTCGGATAGAGTGAATGTAATTGTCAGCACATGTGGAGAGTCTGTCAAAAGGATGAACTGGGGAAAAAAGGAGGAATGCAGATATCAATTGACATTAGGATATCAGGCAAAGTATAAAGTGAGTGATAGAATTATACATTTTCAAAAGGCTTGAGTTTGAATATATAATCTTAGGAAGAAACAAACATGTATTCACCAATAGGATGAACTTTTGAGAGCATTAGGCAACATGGACATGGATGTTTTCCGTAATCCATGCTCACTTTTCATTTAGGCTTTGGTACAAACATAAGTTTGACCTCTTCTTTCTGTGTGCAGAATACTACTGTGGTAAAATGTATATGTAGATCAGGTGACATGAGTATTTCTTCCACCATTTCTGGGAGCAATATTTTGAAGACGTATAAATTATTTTTGGAGGTAAAAATGGTGTACACTGTGTCTATAATTATAGAAATAATGCATGAATAGACCATACTGTAAATAAATATTATAACTGGTTCTAACTTTAAATAATGGATTGAATTGATATCTGAAAATATACAGAAAATCTTACATTGATATACAATCCTTCATTCCAACCAGTAATATATCTAATGGTTATATCAGCATTATGGTTTTTCATGAAGAATGTGTGAGTTTTGCTTCAAAAGTGATTATGGAAATCGGAAATAATGTGTTTGGAAAGAAGTCTCATGAAAAGACCAGTCAAGAAACCTGGAGGAATACATGTGTTTTGAAGCAGAAAGTGATTGAAAGTGAAACAAATGCCTATATATTTGTGAACTTGTGGATCAAATATATATCCTATGATGTGCATAAACTGAAGAAATAGTAATGTACCACTGTTACATAAAAATGAACGTCAAAATACACATCATGTCCTCTCCCACAGGAATCTACTTGCATTGATGTTAAACTGGGTCAGTTATTGTAGAAATATTAGGATAATGCCGCAGTCTTGCTGGGCACAATCAGGAGCCACTTGCCAAAAGAAACGAACTTTATTTTTAGAACCACACACGCCAAACAAAACAGCCTCTCAGGAAAAACCTTCAGAGCCCCAACTGCCACCACTGGCTTCCCAAAACCTCTCCCTCCCACATGAGCCTCTCTCCGCCTCCCACAATCCTCCTGCTCTTGAGGCCGATTGGCTGGGTCATGTGTGCAAAGTCAAAAAAAGTCCCCCAATGAGCAGTTTTGTGGTCTGAAAGGGCAGGGAAACAGCCCATTGAGCATCACCGCAGAGGAGCCAATCAGCTAGTTGTTGCTGGGGCCGCTGTGAGCCAATCATCAGCCGGCAGCTGGAAGTTTGCTGGCAGCAGGAATTTTGCTGGGGCCCCTTCGGCTGTGGCTCTCAACATCTTCCCCTCTCTGTTTAAACAACACGCATGTGGCTTAGGGACCGTGCCTGCCTTAGGTTGTCCAATAGTACATATGGTCTTTAGCTTTTAAGTTGGTACCATTGGAATTGGATCTTACCCGTCACTGACTACCCGTCCAGTATAGAGCCACACCTGTGGAGAGGTCTTTGTACCAGCGGGGGTGGGTGAGGTTCTTTGCCTCACCTCTGTTGGCCCCCCCAAATTTTAGCTGGACGATCATGACACGCAGAAGGGAGGAAGATACACCAAGACAATTGACGGCTCCTTTTGGAAAAATTGTACCACCGATGACATCATCAGCAAATATACCCCAACACTACGACAAGTCGCTGCACCAACAGATAGTTCACAATGCATTTAGGTGAGTTCACATGTGTCCAGGCAAGTTCTGCAAGCAGTACAGGGATGGCTATTGCAGAAGCTGTAAACTGGAATTATCTTTGATTTCACCTGCACTGGGATGAAGATAGGAACTCTGGCAATAATGTCTAAAGAAAATAATTATGTAACATTCCAGAAGGCACTAAAACCAAAAAAAAAAAAAAAAACATATGTAACATTCCAGAAGGCACATCAAAAACCAAAATGGCCCAAAAAGCATTCATTGAGGATGAAGTCTCTCACCTTCCTCTGTAAGGTTCCTGACCTCCATAAAATGAGAATAGGGATTTATTGGGTCAAATGAGTTCTTCAAAACCCTGCAGAGTGTAGCCAATGGGTTATTGGGTTTTTTCATTACTCCAATTCACATCAAGAATCTATACTCCACAGACAGTAGGCCTCAAATTAGAGAAGCAGAGCAGTACTAAAGTCAGGGTTATTTGATCACTCCTGGTTCACAGAATGGGTCTCCAGGCCACCTTGACTTTAGGCAAATGAGAGGAAAGGGAGATTATTTTGGACACTGTCTTGGGCTGTGCCCCTCAAGGAAACGTCAAGCCAGAGGTTATGATGAGCGTCTATATGGAAGAAGATGAGGGCCATTTGGGAGTTTTTTGGTTTTCCTTGTGGTCATTTATGTGGCAGTCGGAAGAGATGACTGGGTCCACCAGGGC
Organism: Callospermophilus lateralis; assembly: GCF_048772815.1. Classification (NCBI taxonomy): domain Eukaryota; kingdom Metazoa; phylum Chordata; class Mammalia; order Rodentia; family Sciuridae; genus Callospermophilus; species Callospermophilus lateralis. The sequence goes on along the minus strand of NW_027512531.1, from coordinate 414,002 downwards.
TTGAACTCTGGTGTGATTCCCCTTAGAGACTGAGTTCTGGAACTTACCTCAGAGAAGTATTGCCATGATTTGTGTTGGGATTTTAGGCGGCCACCCATGAGAGTCGCCTGTTGAAACTGAGATCTAGGCCCGGGGTGGCTTTCCACAGAGCACTGGGAATCTCAGACAGAATATCATATGATATTATTTTGAAATACTTGCCAGACATAGTTGAGAGTCAAAACACACATGGACCTCACATTGTAGACCTCAATTGGCCTGGCTTCATGTGACTATTTGGCCACTCTTTGGAAAGCCTTGCCTGTGAGAGTTCTCCAGAACTTTCCTTGAAATGAGCTTCCTCAAAATTGAATAATTCCTGAAAGAATTGAAACAAATAATGCCTCCAACTTCATCCTTGTAAAATGGCTAGATAAATACCATGAAATTTTTGAAATTCGCATGATGAGGTGGCACTGGAGAACCTTTGATGTCCTGTTGCTGATCATTAGTGTACCAGACAGTGCCTTGATTGATTGGGTATAATGAAAGTGGTGTAGAACAGAGATGCCGGTTAGATGGAGACTGCGGAGTAGTTGGCCCAGAGTTGTGGTGTGCAGGTGTGTGATAAAATATTTATGGTGGTGCCATGTGGATCTGCCATTGACTTCCAAATGGCTTTTAGCTAACATGGTGCACCCAGCAGACCCTTATATGCAAAGGCATCTTGTTATATGGAGAGGTTTCAGGGCAATGTTCAGAATCAGGTTGCTATGGTCAAGGGGGCAAGCGATGTGGGATAGAAGCCAGATTGGTGCGTTCTCCTGGAGACTCTGACCCACCACATGTCACAGAACTCCCTCCAACACTGTGTCCCAGTTGAACTCCTTGTATTTCTTGAAGCAAATACCAAACTCCCAGTTCAGCACCAAGAAACACCATGAAAATTGAAGGATGACTAAATGGCTTCATCGTCCACACAGTTAGACACTTTGGCCCAGTGGCCTCTGTTTACCTACAAAGAGAAAAATCAGCACTGCTGCCTCAGGTTCATTGGAAAATAAGAAACCATGTTCTCCAGGTCACATAGATTCAGACCCAGCTTTGATGGTTTCACTACAAATGAAGACAAAGCTACTGACAACAACATATATTTCAAGTGCCACACCTCAGAGGCAGTTTCTCCAGAAGTCTTTTTTCCAGCAGACCTCCATGGTTGTGGAGTGTTTACCCAGTTCCTTACTTCTGGAAACTCCTCTACCTGCTCCCAGGTTGAGAACTCCTGAGAATTTTCCATTCCAGATATGTATTCACAGATTTTCTTACTCTTCTCCTCTAATTGTGTCTCACTTGGGGCAAAGGTAATGTCAAGGCATTGTTCTAGGTGAGAGTGGGAAGATTATTGTGTAGCACATATTTGCATACACATTGGATACATTATCCTATTTTCCATTTGAAATACTGAATTCCCGACACTAACCCATACCCTACTAGACTCTGACTACTTATCCTAAAATGATGGAGAAAAAGAAACCTAACAGAATAGAAATACAGGCCTTTTGTAGGAGGCATGGTGTATACTTGGATTTTCCGTCTCCTTTATCAAGGATATGTGTTATGAATCTAGTCAACTTTTCATTGTAATATTTCTCCATGAGTTTTCAAAGTTAACACATATGTAAATTCCTGTCTCCTTTTCTCTGTAGCCTCTTTAGAACATGTATATTTTTATGCATATATAGACTCCTACCTGGTAACACACGTACATTCTTGTGAGCTCACTGACTTTGGAATATACAAATTATGAGAATAGATAACTTCCCCTAAATACTGATGGAACTGAAAATTCAACCTATGGGTGAGCTTCCTAGTGAACAACATCATACATAAATCCATGATCAGTAAAATGAATATTTTTAGATATGTGGATGATATATATTTCATGATAAATTTTGATTGGCATATATATTGCTACATTTTATTGTTGTGTGTGTGTGTATATGTATATATATGTATGTATGTATATATATATATATATATATATATATATATATATATATATATATATATATTCACGAGATTTTCCAGATTTTCCAAAATATGAAATAAATGTGTCTTATTATACACTCCCTAAATTCATTCAAGTTCATGTATGTGGATTTAAAATCAACATTTTACATGATTATCATCAGTCTGGCTGGGCACAATTCAGGAGCCAATTGTCAAAAGAAACGAACTTTATTTTTAGAACCACACAAACCAAACAAAACAGCTTCTCAGGAAAAACCCTCAGAGCCCAACTGCCACCACAGTCTTCCCACAAGCCTCTCCCTCAACCACAAGCCTCCTCCTTTTGAGGCCGATTGGCTGGGGCACATGGGTGGAGCCAAAAAAGTCCACCAATGAGCAGCTCCGTTGTCTGAAAGGGCAAGGAAACATTCCATTGAGCATCACCACAGAGGAGCCAATCAGCTAGATGTTGCTGGGGCCTCTGTGAGCCAATCATCCACTGGCAGTCTGAATGGGCGGGGAAACAACTCAATGAGCATCTGCAATGAGCATCACCACAGAGGAGCCAATCAGCTAGATGTTGCTGGGGCCGCTGTGAGGGAATCATCAGCCGGCAGCTGGAAGTTTGCTGGCAGTTGCAGGTTTCCTGAGGCCCCTTTGGCTGTGGCTCTCAACATCTCCCCCTCTTTGTTTAAACAACAAGCATGTGGCTTAGGGACCATGCCTGCCTTTGGTTGTTCAAAAGTACATATGGTCCTTACTGGAGAACCTTGGCTGTGGCTATCAACAGGATTTGTATGTACCATTCACTGAAGTTAGTTTTCAGTACTAGGAAACAAATATGTATTTCAGGTGGATAAATATTTCTGCGAAAAATCTTGTGAAAAGTTGATTATAAATCCACATACTTGAACATAAATGAATTTAGGGAGTGTAAATAAGATAAATATATTTCATATTTTGAAAAATCTGGAGAGTGTGTGGGAGATATTAAAATGTAGCAACATATATGCAAATCGAAATTCACCATGAAATATACATCAATCACAGATCCAAAAATATTCAATTTTCTTAACAGGGATTTATGTATAATGTTGTTCTACTAGGAAGCTCACCCATTATTTGAATTTTCAGTTCCAACAGCGTTTAGGAGGAGTGATGTCTTCTCACAAATTGTATCTCCCAAGTCAGTCACCTCACAAGAATGTAGGTGTGACACCAGGTAGGATTTGATATGTGCATATAAAAATACATTGCTGTATAGGCTACAGACAAAGGGAGACAGGAATTCACATATTTGTTAACTTTAAAAACACATGGAGATCTATTTCAATTAAAAATAGACTGGATTTATAACACCTAACATTTATCATGCAAAAGGCAAGATCAACTATACACCATGCCTCGTCTGAACTGCTTGTATTTCAATTCTGTTTGTGTTACTTTTCTGCATCATATTAGAATTAGTAGTCAGAGTCTAGTAGGGTATGGGTTCGTGTCAGGGATTCAGTATTTCGAATGGAAAATTGGAAAATGAATCCAATGTGTATGCAAATATGTGCTACACACAAAAAATTCCCACTCTCATTCAGAACAATGGCTTGAAATAACCACGCCCCATGTAAGAAACAATTAGAGGAGAAGAGTTAGAAAATCTGTGAATACATACGTAGAATGGAAAATGCTCAGTAGTTCACAACCTTTGAGGTGGAAGAGGCGTTTCCAAACCTTAGGGACAGGGTAAAACTCCACAAACATGGAACTCTGCTGGCCTAAACACTTCTGGAGATAATGACAATGAGGTTGGGTACTTGAAATATATGTTGTTGTCAGAAGCTTTAGCTTCCTTTGTAGTGAGACCATCAAACTTGGGTCTGTATTTTTGTGACCTGGAGGACATGAATTCTTATTGTCCAATGAACATGAGGCAGCAGTGCTGAATTCACTCTTTGTAGCTAAACTGTGGCCACTGGGGTATAAGTGTCTCCCCGTCTGGACTTTGAAATCATTTGGTCATGCTCCACTTTTCGTGGTGTTTCTTGCTGCTGCAGTGGGTGTTTTGTATTTGGTTCATGACATACAAGGAGTTAAACTGGGACACAATGCTGGAGGGAGTCCTGTAACGTATGGTGTGTCAAGGTCTGCAGGAGAATGCACCAACCAGGCTTCTATCCCCCATTGCTTGCCCCCTTTACCATAGGAACTTGATTCTGAATATTGCCCTGAAAACTCTCCATGTTACATGATGCCTTTACATACAAAGTTCTGCTAGCTGCACCATGTCAGTCACAAGCCATTTGAAAGCCAATGTAAGATCCACATGACCCCACCACAGATGTATTGTCACACACCTGCACACAACTGCTCTAGGCCCACTACTCAGCAGCCTCCAACTTACTGGCATCTCTGTTCTACACCATTTTCATGAAACGCAGTCAATGAAGGCATTTTCTGGTACACTCATGATCAGCAACAGGACATCCAAAGGTTCTCCAGTGCCACCTGGTCATGGGAATTTCAAAATTTGGTGGTAGTTATCTAGCCATTTTTGAAGGATGAAGTTGGAGGCACTGTGGGTTTAAATTCATTCAGGAGCCATTAAATATTGAGTAAGCTCATTTCGATGAAAGCTCTGGAGAACTCTCACAGGAAAGGCTTCCCAAAGAGTGGCCCAAGGTCACATGAAGCCAGGCCCATTGAGGTCTACAATGTGAGGTCCATGTGTGTTTTGACTCTCAACTATGGCTGTCAAGTCTTTCAAAATAAAATCATGTGATATCCTTGCTGAGATTCTCAGTGCTCTGTGGACAGGAACCCTGGGCTTAGATCTCAGTTTCCAAGGGTGACTCTCATGCATGGCCTGCTAAAATCCCAACACAATTCATGGCAATACTTCTCTGAGGTCAGTTCCAGAACTCAGTCTCTAAGGTAAATCACACCTGAGTTCAATCCCAGGTGGACCCAGTCATCTCTTCCAAATGCCACACAAATGACCACAATTAAAACCAAAACACTCCCACATGGCCCTCATCTTCTTCCATATAGACACACATCATAACCACTGGCTGGTGGTTTTCATGAGTTGCGCAGCCTAAGACAGTATCCAAAATAAGCTCCCTTGCCCCTCATTTGCCTAAAGTCATGGTGGCCTGGACACCCTTCCAGTGAACCATGAGTGATCAAAAAGGCTTGCTGTTAATACTGCTTCGATTTTCCAATTTTAGTCCTACTGACTCTTGGGTTTAGATTCTTAATGTTAAATGGAGTCATGAGAAAAACCAAGCACCTCTGGGCTAGCCTCTTCAGGGATTTGAAAAACTCATTTGACCAAAAAGATCTTGATTCTCACTTGATGGAGGTCAGAATCCTTAGAAGAATTCGAGAGACTTCATCCACAATGACTGCTCTTTTGGCCATTTTGGTTTTGGATACACAAGAGATCTTTCTTTAGATCCCTCAGGTTCTGAGAATCTAGGCCACAGCCTCACAGGGGGCCAAGAGCCTGAATCAGACACATCCCATTCCAAAGCAATTAAGCAAAGAGCCACAGGTGATGCCCATTTATTTCCATTTGAAAACTGTTTTCTTCATGCTTCACAAAGGGGTGGCCTGAGGCAAAGATGTTCCTGACATTCAGTGCAACAGAACAATAGGTAAGCAAAATTCCCAAAGCAGGGTTTCTCCACTGAGACTTTCCTGGTCACACTGATATCTGAGTTTTCTGAGATGCTCACCATTCCCTTCAGCTATGTAGTACATGGCCATGTCACAGAGCTTGGAGGTGGTACATATTTTGGACACAAAACCATCAGTCTATTCTGGAGAGTGCCCACAATTCAGGAAGAAAACAGGAACTTAGGAAGATAGTAGGTGTTGCCCATCTATAATACAAGCCACAGTCCATTCATAAATCGGGCAGGATGAATGCTGAGAAGATTTCAACTAGACAGGACTCATCCATTGATGCATTTTCTTTTCTAATGTCTACAACCAGGGGCACAGTGGGATACACTGATATCCAAACACATGCCTTGTCAAACGACTTACTACAAACAGGTCCCGCCAAAACAAACAAACCGCCATTCCTACCTATTCTCAGAACATGAGACAAATTCACAAATCCCCACCCACACCCACAAAGACACCTCCTTCCCCCAAGTTGGTCTGTGACTATCTGGAGTTTCCACTGACTCGTGGGCCATAGTATGTTCCAAATAAATGGCCTTCCTGTCTCAGACCTGCTTTCCTTGTGCAACTCTGTGAATTTGTCAGGAGCCAGCAGTGTGCCACTACCTGCTTTCTCAGGAAAAACCCCTCTTCAGAGCTTTCCTGCGTTTTGGACATCCTCACATCAGTAGGTACCAAAAATGAATGTCTGTGTCCTTGGTAAATCCAAACAAGGAGACCACTGGGACTGGGACTGGACTGGCTATGGGTTCCTGTTTTCCTGGATCCCAAGTTCAGAGAGTTCCATCACCAAAGAAGTGATGTGAGGTCACTTCCTTCAGGAACTGAATCAGATCACTGCCTTGGCAACCTCTTTGTCCTAACAGTTGCTTCCAAGGCTACCATGAGAAAGAGGCTGCCCCAACTTCCTGTGACACTTTCACAAGTTAGAATGCTATATCAACCATAGGCACCCGGGAGCAGCTCTCCACACAGGCCTGGTTTGGTCCATCTTCTCTACATTAAAAAGAGAGAGGCTGATTCAGAAACAACCCTTCATTCTGACCATGTTGTTTGCCAGGGAAGATGACTTTTGCTCTCTCAGGTCCTTCATAGCTGCCTACATCTTCTCCAGTGATCATTTCTGCATGGAACTTTGTGGTTCTCAGCAGGTGGAAGATCCCCTACATTCCTATATTGCAAGACCAACTCTGTCCCTGCTCGTCTGTAAAGTTAGATTGAGGGAACAGTGTATGGTTAGGGTTAATAACATGTTCGATTTGGGTTAGAAATTATTCTGCTGGATGAATAATTGTACAAGAATAATGAGGTGAAATGTATGTAGGAAAACAGAAATATAAGTAAAATTTGAAGCCCAGGAGGGGATTGGGCTTCAAGGGATTGTGATACTTAGCATTGGGATCAAGGGATTGTGATACTTAGCATTGAATTATGTTCTGCAGAGATGTCTCAGAGAGATCGATACACAATGGCATAAGACCCTGTACCTTGGATTATTGAATGTAGAAGAGAACATCCAGTCAGAAAGCGTTAATAGGTAGGATTAGGAAGATAGTCAGTAGGTTTAGGAGGAAGAGTGAGTATAGGATTTGGAACAAAAGTTTCTTAGCAATAGGGTTTCGATTAGAGTGTGAATGGAAATGTCAGCACATGTGAAGAGTCAGTCACAATGATGAACTGGGGAAAATATGTAGGAAAGCAATCAATAGAGACATTATGAAATCAGGAAAAGTATAAAGTGAGAGAAAGGATTAGATGTTTTCAACAGGGTTGAATTTGAATATATAATCTTAGGAAGAAACAAATATATTGTCACAAATAGGATTGATTTTTGAGAGCATTAGGCAACTTGGACATGGATGTTTTTAGTAATCCATATTCACTTTACATTTAGGCTTTGGTACAAACATAAGTGTGACCTTTTCTTTTTGTGTCCAAATATTACTGTGATAAAATGTATATGTAGATAAGGTGACATGAGTATTTCTTCCATCATTTCTGAGACCAATAATTTGAAGACGTATAAATTAGTATTGGGTTTACAAAGAGGTGTACCCTGTGTCTATGAAAATAAAGAAAAAGCATGAATAGACTGTACAGTGAATAAATAATATAACTGGTTTCACTTTAAATCATGGATTGAATTGATATCTGAAAATATATAAGAAATATTATATTGATACAAAATCATTCATTCCAACCAGTTATACATCTAATGGTAATATTGGGGTTATGGATTATCATGAAGGGTGTGTGAGTTTTGCTTCAAAAGTGATTATGGAAATCGAAAATAATGTATTTGGAAAGAAGTCTCATGAGAAGACCAGTCAAGAAACATGGAGGAATACATGTGTTTCGAAGCTGAAAATGATTGAAAGTGAAACAAATGCCTATAATTTTGTAACTTGTGGATGAAATATATATCTTATAATGTGCATAAACTGAAGAAATAGTAAAATACCAGTGGTGAATAAGAATGAACATAAAAATACACATCATGTCCCATAGGAATCTACTTGCATTAATGAGAAACTGGGTCAATTATTGTAGAAATATTAGGATTTGTATTCACGATTCACTGAAGTTAATTTTCAGTAATAGGAAACAAATAGTATTTCAGGTGGTTGAATATTTCCGAGAATAATCTTGTGAAATATTGACTATAAATCTACATACATGAACTAGAATGAAATTAAGGAGTGTATAATAAGACACATATATTTAATATTTTAAAACGTCTGGAGTGTGTATACACACACACACACACATTAAAAAGTAGTAGTATATATGCCAATCGAAATTCATCATGAAATATATATCATCCACAGATCGAAAAATATTCATTTTCCTGAACATGGAATTATGTATAATATTGTTCAACTAGGAAGCTCACAGAGAGAATGAATTTTCAGATCCCACAGTGTTTAGGAGGAGTGATCACTTCTCACAATTTGTATCTGCCAAGTCAGACACCTGACAAGAATGTACGTGTGATACCAGGTAGGATTCTATATATGCATATAAAAATAGATGTGCTGAATAGGCTACATAGAATGGGAGAGAGGAATTCACATATTTGTTAACTTTAAAAACACATGGAGAACTATATCAATTACAAATTGACTAGATTTATAACACCAACACTTTGTCACGCAAAAGCCGTGTCCAACTATACACTATGCCTCCTCTGATATGCTTGTATTTCTATTCTGTTTGAGTTATTTTTCTCCATCATATTAGGATTAGTAGTCAGAGTATAGTAGGTTATGGGTTAGTGTCAGGGATTCAGTATTTCAAGTAGAAAATAGGAAAATGAATCTAATATGCATGAAAATATGTGCTACAAAAAATATTCCCACTCTCATCCAGAAGAATGCCTTGAAATTATCTTCGCCCCTAGTATGACACAATTAGAGGAGAAGAGTTAGAAAATATGTGAATACATATCTGGACTGGAAAATGCTCAGCATTACACAACTATGGAGGTGGTAGAACAGTTTCCAAAAGTAAAGGACAGTGTAAACCCTCCACAAACATGGAGCTATGCTGGCCTAAAGACTTCTTGAGAAACTGCCTCTGAGTTTGGGTAGTTGAAATATATGTTGTTGTCAGGAGCTTAACTCCCTTTGTAGTGAGACCATCAAAGTTTGGTCTGCATCTATGTGACCTGGAGGACATGGTTTCTTAGTTTCCAATGAACATGAGGCTGCAGTGCTGAATTCACTCTTTGTAGCTAAACTGTGGTCACTGGGGGCTAAGTGTCTCCCCATGTGGACTTTGAAGCCATTTGGTCATCCTCCACTTTTCCTGGTGTTTCTTGCTGCTGCACTGGGTGTTTTGTATTTGCTTCACGACATACAAGGAATTCAACTGGGAAACAGTGCTGGAGGGAGTCCTGTAACATGTGGTGGGTCAGGGTCTGCAGGAGAATGCCCCAACTTGGCTTCTATCCCACATCGCTTGCCCCCTTGACCATACCAACCTGATTCTGAACATTGCCCTGAAACCTCTCCATATTACAAGATGCCATTTCATATAATGGTCTGCTGGCTGCACGAAGTCAGTCACAAGCAATTTGGAAGCCAATGTAATATCCACATGGCCACACCACAGATGTATTATCACACACCTGCACACCACTGCTCTAGGCCCACTACTCAGCACACTCTAACTTACTGGCATCTCTGTTCTACACCATTTTCAAGAAACCCAGTAAATCAAGGCACTGTCTGGTACACTCATGATCAGCAATGGGACATCCAATGGTTATCCAGTGCCACCTGGTCATTGGGAATTTCAAAAATTTTATGATATTTATCTATCCATTTTTCAAGAATGAAGTTGAAGGCACTTTGGGGTTTCCATTCATCCCGGAACCATTAAATGGTGAGGAAGCTCATTTCAATGAAAGCTCTGAGGAACTCTCACAGGCAAGGCTTCCCAGAGTGTGCCCAAAAGGTCACATGAAGAAAGGCCCTTTAAGGTCTATAATGTGAGGTCCTTGTGTGTTTTGACTCTTAACTGTGGCTGCCAAGTTTTTCAGAATAAAATCATGTGATATCCTTGCTGAGATTCTCAGTGCTCTGTTGAAAGCTTTCCTGGGCCTAGATCTCAGGTTTCAAGGGCGACTCTTATGCATGGCCTCCTACAATCCCAACACAACTCATGGCAATACTTCTCTGAGGTCAGTTTCAGAACTCAGTTTCTAAGGGGAATCACACCAGAGTTCAAGCCCATGTGGACCCAGTCATCTATTCCAAACGCCACAAAAATGACCACATTTGAAACCAAAACATTCCCACATTGCCCTTATCTTTAACCATATAAACACTCATAATTAACTCTGGCTGCAGGTTTCCAAGAGTGGCGCAGCCCAAGACAGTGTCCAAATAATGCACCCTTGCCCCTGATATGTCCAAAGTAAGGGTGGCCTGTTCACCCTTCTTATGAACCAGGAGTGATCAAATAGGCCTGCCATAAATACTGCTCTGCTTCTCCAATTTGAGGCCTACTGACTGTCAGGTATAGATTCTTTATGTGATTTGGCATCATGAGACAACCCAAGCAGTTCTGCAGGAATTTGAAGAACTCATTTGATCCAAAGGATCCCTATTCTCACTTGATGGAGGTCAGGAACCAAACAGAAGAAGTCAAGAGACTTCATCCACAATGACAGATTTTTTGCCATTTTGGTTTGGATGCACACATGGGATCTTCTTAAGATCTATCAGGAGCTGAGAATTTTAGCCACAGCCTCAAACAGGGCCTAGTGTCTGATTAAGACACATCCCTTTCCAGAGCAATTAAGCAAAGAGCCACAGGTGATGCCCATTCATTTCCATTTGAAAACTATTTCTTCAGGCTTCACAAAGGGGTGGCCTGAGGCAAAGACCTTCCTGACATTCAAGGCAACAGAAACATAGATAAGCAAATGGAGCCAAGCAGGGTTTCTCCACTGAGACTTTACTGGTCACACTGGTATCTGAGTTTTCTGAGATGTTCCCATTCCCTTCAGCTATCAAGGACATGGCCATGTCACAGAGTTTGGAGGTGGTACATATCTTGGACAATAAACCATGATACTATTCTGGAGAGTGGCCAGAATTCAGGAAGAAAACAGCAACTTAGGAAGTTAGTAGGTGTTTCCCATCCATAAGGCAAGCAACAGTCCATTAATCAATTGTGCAGGATGAATGCTGTGAATCTTTCTACTAGACAGGACACCTCCATTGATGCATTCTCGTTTCTAATGTCTAAAACCACGGACACAGTGGCTACACAGACATAGAAACACTCGCCTTGTCTAAAGACTTACTAGAAAAAGTCGACTCCAAACCAAACCAACCACCTTTCCTACCTATTCTCAGAACATGAAACAAAACCACAAACTCACACCCACAACCAAAAAGGCACCTCCTTCCCAAAAATAGGTCTTTAACTATCTGGAGTGTCCTCTGACTGGTGGGCCATACTATGTTCCACTCGAAATGGCCTGTCCGGTCTCAGATCTTGTCTCCTTGGCCAACTCTGTTATTCTGGGAGGAGCCAGTGGTTAGCCACAACCTTCTGTCTCAATAAAGGCCCCTCTTCGGAGCTCTACTGGCATTTGGCCATCCTCACATCACTAGGTACCAAGAAGGTCTGACTCTGTACTTGGTAAATCCAAACAAGTGAGCCCACTGGGACTGGGACTGGGACTGGCTCTTGGTGCCTGGCTTCTTGCATCCCAATTTCAGAGAGTTCCATCACCAAGAAAATGAGGTATGTCACTTTCTTTGGAACTGAATGAGGTCACTGCCTTGGCAACAACTTTGTCCTAACACTTGCTTACAATGGTCCCATGAGTTGGAGGGTGCCCCTACTTCCTGTGACAATTTGACTAGTTAGAATGGTATATCAAAATAGACACCATGGAACAGCTCTCCACGAAGGCCTGGTTAGGTCCATCTTCTCTACATTAAGAAGAGAGAGTCTGATGCATACACATCCCTTCGTCCTGTGCAGGTTGTTTGCCATGGAAGATGGCTTTTGCTCATTCAGGTCCTTCATAGCTGCCTACATCTTCTCCAGGGATAATTTCTACATCGAACTTTGAGGTTCTCAGCAGTTGGAAGATCACCTACATCCCTTATTGAAAGAATAGCCCTGTCCCTGCTCTTTTGTAATGTTAGATTGAGGCAACAGTGTATGGTTAGGGTTAATAACAGGTTCGATTTGGGTTAGGAATCATTCTGCGGGATGAATAATGGTATTGGGAACCTGCAATATATAGAAATATAGTGGTTAAATATAAGTATGGAAACAGAAATCTAGGTAAGATTTGAAGCTCAGAAGTGCATTGGGCAATAGATTGGGACACGTAGCTTTGAATTACGTTCTGCATACATATTTCAGAAAAATCGATATACAATGGCATAGGACCTTGTACCTCGGATGATTGAATGTAGTAGAGTACATCCACTCAAAAAGGGATAGTCGATAGGATCAGGAAGATAGTCAGTATGTTTCGGAAGAAGATAGAGTATAGGATTTGGACCAAAGTTCATTAGCAATAGGGTTTTGGTTAGAGAGTGAATGTCAATGTCAGCACATGTGAAGGGTCAGTCACAATGTTGAACTGGGAAAAATATGTAGGAAAGTAGATATCAATAGAGACATTAGGAAATCAGGCAAAGTATAAAGTGAGTGAAAAAACTAGACATTTCCAACAGTTTTGAGGTTGAATATATAATCTTAGGAAGAAACAAAAATGTGGTCACCAATAGGATTGACATTTGAGAGCATTAGGCAACCTGGATATGGATGTTTTTAGTAATCCATGTTCAGTTTCCATTTAGGCTTTGGTACAATCATACGTGTGACTTTTGCATTTTGTGTCCAGAATATTACTGTGGTAACATGCATATGTAGATCAGGTGACATGAGTATTTCTTCCACCATTTCTGGGAGCAGTATTTAGAAGACGAATAAATTAGTATTGGGCATACTAAGAGGTGTACCCTGTGTCTATGAATATAGAGATAATGCATGAATAGACCATATAGTGAATAAATAATATAACTGGTTCCACTTTAAATAATGGATTAAACTGATATCAGAATATATATAAGAAATACTATATTGATATGAAATCATTCCTTCCAACCAGTTATACATCTAATGGTGATATTATAGTTATGGTTTATCATGAAGTGAGTGTCAGTTTTGCTTCAAAAGTGATAAAGGAAATCAAAAACAATGTATTTGGAAAGAAGTCTCATGATAAGACCAGTCAAGAAACCTGGAAGAATCCATGTGTTCTGAAGCAGGAAGTGATTGAAAGTGAAACAAATGCCTATAAGTTTGCTAACTTGTGGATGAAATATATATCCTATGATGTGCACAAATTGAAGAAATAGTAATGTACCAGTGTTGAATTAAAATAAATTTCAAAATACACATCATGTCACATAGGAATGTACTTGCATTGATGTTAAACTGGGTCAGTTACTGTAGAAGTATTAGTATTTGTATGCAACATTAACTGAAGTTAGTTTTCAGTACTGCAAACAATATGTATTTCAGGTGGATGAATATTTCTGAGAATGATCTTGTGAAAAGTTGATTATAAATCCATATACATGAACATGAATGAATTTAGTGAGTGTATATAAGACACATATATTTCATATTTTGAAAAATCTGGAGAGTGTATATATATATATATATACAAAAAAAACACACACAGACAATAAATTAGCAATCGAAATTTATCATGAAATATATATCTTCCACAGATGCAAAATTATTTCTTTTAGAACATGGATTTATGTATAATGTTGTTCTTCTAGGAAACACACCCCTAGGTTAAATTTTCAGTTCCAACAGAGTTTAACAGGAGTGATCATTTCTCACAAATTGTATTTGCCAAATTAGCCTCCTCACAAGAATGTAGGTGTGATACCAGGTAGTGTTCTATATGTGCATTTAAAAATACATGTGCTGAATAGGCTACAGAGAAAGGGAGAGAGGAATTCACATATTTGTTAACATTAAAAACACATGGAGAACTATTTCAATTAAAAATTGACTAGATTTATAACACCTACAATTAATCATGCAAAAAACAAGTCCAACTATACACCATGATTCCTCTGAACTGCTTGTATTCCTATTCTGTTTGTGTTATTTTTCTCCATCATATTAGGAGTAGTAGTCAGAGTTTATTAGGGTATGCGTTAGTGTCAGGGATTCAGTATTTCGAATGGAAAATTGGAAAATGACTCTAAAGGGTATGCAAATATGTGCTACACAAAAATGTTCACACTCTCATCCAGAAGATTGCCTTGGCATTACCTTAGTTCCAAGTAAGATACAATAAAGGAGAAAAGTTAGAAAATCTGTAAGTACATATCAGGAATAAAAAATGCTCAGGATTTCACAAACTTGTAGGTGGTAGAGGAGTTTCCAATAGTAAGGGACAGGGTAAACACTCCACAAACATTGAGCTCTGCTTGTGTAAAGACTTCTTGAGAAACTCTCTGAGGTTGGGCTCTTAAAATACATGTTGTTGTCAGGAGCTTTAGCTTCCTTTGTTGTGTGACCATCAAATCTGGCTGTGCAAATATGTGACCTGAAGGACATTGTTTCTAATTTTCCAATGAAAATGAGGCAGCAGTGCTGAATACTCTTTTTGTAGTTAAACTATGGCCACTGGGGTGTAAGTGTCTCCCCGGGTTGACTGTGAAGCCATTTGGTCATCCTCCAATTTTCGTGGTGTTTCTTGCTGGTGCACTGGGAGTTTGGTATTTGCTTCATGAAATACAAGGAGTTCAACTGGCACACAGTGCTGGAGGGAGTTCTGTCACGTGTGGAGGGACACGGTCTGCATGAGAATGCACCAACCAGGATTCTGTCCCACATAGGTTGCCCCTTTGTCCATAGCAACCTGATTCTGAACATTGCCCAGAACCCTATCCATATAACAAGATGCCTTTACATATAAGGGTCTGCTGGCTGTACCCTGTCAATCACAAGGCAATTGGAAGCCAATGGCAGATCCACATGCCCCAACACACATGTTTTTTCACACACCTTCACACCACTGCTCTAGGCCCACTAATGAACAGGCTCCAACTTACTGGCATCACTGTTCTATACAATTTTCATGAAACCCACTCAGTCAAGGCACTGTCTGATACACTCATGATCAGCAACAGGACATCCAAAAGTTTTCCAGTGCCACCTGGTGATGGGAATTTCAAAAATTTCATGGTATTTATCAAGCCATTTTTCGAGGATAAAGTTGGAGGCTCTGTGGGTTTCAATTCATTCAGGAACCATTAAATGTTGAAGAAGCTCATATCAATGAAAGATCTTGAGAACACTCACAGGCAAGGCTTCCCAAAGAGTGGCCAAAAGGTCACATGAAGTCAGGCCCATTGAGGTATACAATGTGAGGTCCATATGTGTTTTGACTGTCAACTGTGGCTTTAAAGAATTTCAGAATAAAATCATGTGATATCCAGGCTGAGATTCCCAGTGCTGTGGGCAAAGCCACCCTGCACCTAGATCTCCCTGCACCACAATTAATACCTGAGATGTTGGTTGCATGGCCTAGTAAAATCCAAACACAATTCATGACAATACTTCTCTTATGTCACTTCCAGAATTCAGTCTCTAAGGGGAATCATACCAGAGTTCAAGCCCAGGTGGACCCAGTCATCTGTTCCAAGCGCCAAACAAATTACCACAATTCACAACAAAATGCTCCCACATGCCCCTTATCTTATTTCATGTAGACACTCATCATAACATCTGGATGGAGGTTTCCATGAGGGGCACAGCACAAGACAGTGTCCAAAATAACCTTTCTTGCCCCTCATTTGCCTAAAGTCAGTGTGGCCTGGAAATCCTGACTGTGAACCAGGAGTGATCAAATATGCCTGCCGTTAATACTCCTTGGCTTCTCCAATTTGATGCCTACTGACTGTGGGGTTTAGATTCTTTATGTAAACTGGATTCATGAGAAAACCCAAGCACCTATGGGCTAAACTCTGCAGGGCTTTAAAGAACTCATTTGACCCAAAGGATCCCTATTTTCACTTGATGGATGTCAGGAATCTTAGAGAAGAAGGTGAGAGTCTTCATCCACAATAACTGCTCTTTTGGCCATTTTGGTTTTGGATGCACCCATGGGATCTTTCTTTAGATCCATCAGGTGCTGAAAATCTAAGCCACAGCCTCACACAGGGCCAAGAGGCTGATTCAGACACATCCCTTTCCAAAGCAATTAAGCAAAGAGCAAAACACACACAGACATTATAAAGTGGCAATATATATGCCAATTGAAATTCATGATGAAATATATATCGTCCACAGATCCAAAAATATTAATTTTACTGAACATGGATTTATGAATAATGTTGTTCAACTAGAAAGGTTACCCTTAGGTTGAATTTTAAGATCCAATAGCGTTTAGGAGGAGTGATCTCTTGTCCTAATTTGTATCTGCCATGTCAGCCACCTCACAAGAATGTATATGTGATACCAGGTAGGATTCTATATGTTTATATAAAAATACATGTGATGAATAGGCTACAGAGAAAGGGATAGAGGAATTCACATATTTATTAACTTAAAAAACACAAGGAGAACTATTTCAATTAAAATTAACTAGATTTATAACACCTACCCTACATAATGCAAAAGGCAAGTCCAACTATACACCATGCCTCTTCTGAACTGCTTGTATTTCTATTGTGTTTGTATGCACTGTGGGTTTCAAGAACCATTAAATGTTGAGGAAGCTCATTTGAATGAAACTCTGGAGAACTCTCATAGGCAAGGCTTCCCAAAGAGTGACCAAAAGGTTAGATATAGCCAGGCCCATTGAGGTCTACAATGTGAGGTCCATGTGTGTTTTGACTCTCAACTATGGCTACCAAGTCTTTAAGAATAAAATCATGGGATATCTTGGCTGAAATTCTCAGTGCTCTGTGGAAATCCACCCTCGGCCTTGACCTTAGTTTCCAAGGGCGACTCTCATGCTTGACCTCCTAAAATATCACCACAATTCATGGCAATACTTCTCTGAGTTCAGTTACAGAAGTCAGTCTCTAAGGGGAATCACACAAGAATTCAAGCCCAGGTGGACCCACTCATCTCTTCCAACCGTCACACAAATGACCACAATTAATACCAAAACACTCTCACATGGCCCTCCTCTTCTTCTATAAAGGCACTCATCATAACATCTGGCTGGAGGTTTCCATGAGGGGCACAGCCCAAGACAGTGTCCCAAATAAGCTCCCTTGCCACTCATTTGCCTAAATTCAGGGTGGCTTGGACACCCTTC
The DNA here is from genome assembly GCF_048772815.1 of Callospermophilus lateralis. Classification (NCBI taxonomy): domain Eukaryota; kingdom Metazoa; phylum Chordata; class Mammalia; order Rodentia; family Sciuridae; genus Callospermophilus; species Callospermophilus lateralis. The sequence continues at coordinate 396,490 of NW_027512531.1, read as the reverse complement.
TTGTGCACCAGGAGTGATCTGAAAGGGTAAAATAAATTGAAATTAAAGTGTAAAAGTTGAAGTGTAAAAGACTGGGTTTTGTAAAGTTTCTAAGCTGCAAGCCCTGAGTTAAAATGTAAAGGACCAGGTATTGTTAAGTTCCTATGCTACATGCAAAACCTGAAATTCCTGTAGCTTGTAGTACAATTCCCGACTGCCCAGTAAATATTCCCCCTGACCGCCTGGTTATTTAATAACCTAGGACCCTGTGTGGCCTGGCACATAGGCATTGCAAGGCCTAAAGCAATCTGTTTGAATGTGTACCTCACTTTAGAACTGACCTATCACTCCTGCCTCACCTGTTCCTGCCAATGAATGAACTAATCATGTTTAGGAATTGTTGTTTGATTTTTCTGCGGTGTATGTTGATTTCTTAAAGGAGACTGTGATATATGTAAAGTCCGCCCTCCCCAAAAAGTGTACTTAAGCACTGCTCAACCCCTGTTCGGGGCTCTGGGCTGCTCTCCCTTCTTGAATGAGCACGTAGCCCCAGCATGCTGGATTGGATCCTCAATGAACGCCTTTTTCTGTTGCATGAGCCGCGGTCTCTTGGTGGTCTCTTCCTCCGACGTTCACCGGATCCTTACATTTGGTGCGTTGGCCGGGAATCACGCAGCATAGGACAAGGACACCCCAACAGACCCCTCTGGGGGTAAGTAAGGCGCTTCTTTCCATTTTTCCTTGCGATCGCTCAGAGCTTTTTGTTCAGGTTCCGTTTTTCCGTTTTTGGTTTGGGTTGGCAGAGTGGCTGCCAGCGGAGAACGTAAGTTCCCCCTGTGAGTGGTGGACAAACGTGTCCTAAAGCCACAGACCACGTCCTTGCAAGGGATGCCTTGGAGGACTCAGGGAGTGATGGATGTGCCCTCATTAGGTGAGGAGGGACGGATGAGCCCACATTAGGTGACTCTGCTGCCAACCCATCATATCTTGCTGGCTACTTTTTTCTCTCAGGTTGAATTCACTGTCTGGCTTTGTGGTCTAACCCATCAGGTTTTGTCAGTTACTAGGTTCTAATCTTTACTTCTGAACTCGTGTTAAATGTTACCTGTGTGTACATGTTTGTGTCACGTTTGTATTGTCCTTGTCTCTGTTTGAGAAACTCTCATTATGGGACAAAGCCATTCCATGCCTCTGTCCTTGAAGCCTTTCCTGGTCCCTGCCTCCAATCCGACACCGTCACCCAGGATCCTATCACTCAAACCTTCTACTCCTTCCCCTCTTCCCTCCATTCTCCCTGAGTCACAAGATTGTAGATCTTGGGGTTGTGAACAAACGGGAGCTGCATGATGGTCTTTGTGTGTCTTTTTATCTGTGTATCTGTTAAATGTGATGGCATTGTTTGGACCGATGCAGAGTCCCGAGTTCCAACCTGCCTTACATATGTGGAAGTTACTTTAGCTAAATTTTAAACTAATGCTTCTCCTGTGAGGGACCAAAAGTCAATAGAACCGCCAGTTTTTCTGTTCTCACCTTTTGCACCTATCTTAGCTGTGTTTTAAAGAACTTTGATAAACTTTACTCCCCTTTGTTAAGCAAGATTACGGAAGCAGTGATTTCTTTTCTTCCCGTAGTTGGCTTGAGCATGCCCACTGCAGAGGGAAATGTCTGGGGTCAAAGAACATTGATATCTCGCTTAAACATTTCTCAAAACCCTGTCCTCATTATTAAATTGGCATTAATTGGCTTTGGGATGGGAACCAAGCCTTCAGTCATAAATTTTGACACCCCAGAGGGGACTTTAAATAAACCCCACTCTGCCCTCTTGGGGAAGCCTAGCACTCAAAACAACTGCAAGCAGAGGATGAAATTTTTGGGAGCTGACTACTGCAAAGTTGGGAGACATAGAATATGCCTGGTGCCTGGGGTCAAAGCAAACCAGAGGAACTAATCCTGTAAGTAAATGGTGAGGCTAAGGGACTCCCAGCAGCTGACAGAGCCATTTTGCTGTGGGGAACTCCCTTATTCCTTACGTGCACTTTAAGGATTTCTCCACCTCTGTTTACTTAACAAAAGGGACAATGAATGCATTAATATGTTGATATTATAGATTGTTTCTTGGGGATGATCTAGGGTGAATGTGTATCTAAAAATGATTTTTTTTTATTTTAACCATCTCGTATCTGAATGGGTTTCTAAAGCATTGCACTATGTTACAGTTAAAAGTTGGGTTTAAACAATTGTTTAGTTTGATTTCAGGTAGTTCATGCTAGGAAACTTAAATACTTTGGATAAAAAATAATTAAAAAGTTTTAATTTTGAACTAGGCAGCCTGAAAAAATTTCACTAGATATACCAGTGCATTAACTTGGGAAGAGATAATAAATTATGATATGGTATCTATTCCCATCAGTGTGTAAGATTTTAAAAAATGGTACTAAATTAAAACGTTGGTCTGGCTTATTGAAATGACATTAATTAGCAACAGTCTTGGAAATTTTTAAAGCTTAATTTCGGATACACATGGTAGTGTGTGGTTCTTTATAAAAAATTTTCAGCCAATTTAATGTAACTTAATACTATTAGAAACTTCATAACAAAGAAAGGGGCTTAACGATCCTATAGAAACTTCTTCTGATGGTGGCTTTAATATTATCAAAAAATGATCCCATTTTCAGTTTTGTGTGAGCAAGTTTTTCTAGTGTAGAAAAATCTAAAGATATAAAATTTTGAGAATTACATCTTAAACTTGCATCAAAATTTTCAACATCCATACCTGGAAATTATGACTTATAGCTAAAATGCCTTAGGCCTGAGGTTTCTGCTACGAATTCCAGTCTTTTCAGTTTTCCAGACCTCAGCCAGGACTTAAGTTGATATGCAAATAAAAGAAGCCTGCAGCACTCAGCAGGAGACAGATAAAAAAGAGTAAATGTGTCTTTTTACCTGAACTCAAACTAGACCTAACCAAAAAATTATATTATACGGTATTTACTAATTACTGGCCAGTCATCTTTTTTAGGACTCTTGCTTTTCTTAGATTCTGTTTTTTTTTTTTTTTTTTTTGAGCTCATGATCTTGATTCTGCTGATGGGTTAATGTTTTCTGATCAGTTCTATTTTTGATCGACTCTGGAGTTTTTAGCATTTCAATGGAGATTTCACCTGAAAAAGCTACAAGGCTTTTACTATTGTGTTATGTGTTACATTTGTGTTACGTGTTGTATGTTGGTATGTCTGTATGTGTGTATGTCCATATATCATGCAGTGATATGACAATTGACAGATGAGGAGCACTCATGAAAAATTTAGAATGTATCCAAATGTCTTTGATTCACGTGATTCATATGTTTTAATTCAAATTGGGTAAACAGATAAAAATAAAGATGTCTTTAAAATTAGGCCTATAAGTTTTCTAGGTTTTCAAAAAGGCCCTAATAAAATGTAGATGTCTATAAAATAATCTGCCTAAATTCAGAAATTTACAAGTATTGTATTGAAATGTGAACAGAAAGAGGTTAGTAGATGAAAAAGAGAAACTAAAAGGTTCCAGATATAGATCTAATAGAGGAAAAACGTGTTTCTGGATAAGAGAGTCTATATGATTAAGTAATTAAAAGGGTTTAAGTAAATAATAAAAAAAGGTGTGTGTAACTTGGTTATATGTGTAAGTTTTGAGCAAGTAATCTTAAAAAATTAAACAGCTGGTAAAACAAGTACTGTTTTTATAAAATTGTGCCATGTTATTTCTTTAAAATCTAAACTTGTTTAATACAAAAACATCAATGTAATTGTGGTGTTAATGTGTTCATATCTTCCAGGTATACAAGTCTGTAAGGTAGAAGCTTCCAAAGACCATTGTATCAAGCTGGTGTTCTAAGGTTGTATGGTAATTCTAGGCTTAAAAGAAAAACATGTTGGAGATTTATGTATATCATTTGTGTTCTACAATTGGACTTGTTATCAATAAGATATGTACAGTTCCATGTTACTTTTTACACTGAGATACAATCTAAAAGTATTTTTAACTTAATGAGAGCCAAATCTGTGAAGGTTTTATTGTAAACACAAAGGTAATGCCCATTCATTTCTATGTGAAAACTGTTTTCTTCAGGCTTCACAAAGGGGTGGCCTGAGACAAAGACTTTCCTGATATTCACGGCAACATAACAATAGGTAATCAAAAGGCCCAAAGCAGGGTTTCTCCACTGAGACTTTACTGGCTACACTGATATCTGAGTTTTCTGAGATGCTTGCCATTCCCTTCAGCTATCCAGTACATGGCCATGTCACAGATCTTGGAAGTGGTTCATATATTGGACACAAAATCATGAGCCTATTCTGGAGAGTGGCCAGAATTCAGGAAGAAAACAGGAACGTAGAAAGATAGTTGGTGTTGCCCATTGATAAGGCAAGCCACACTCCATTTATAAATTGTGCCGGATGAATGCTGGGAAGTTTTCTCCTTGAGAGGATACACCCATTGAGGCATTCTCTTTTCTAAAGTCTACAACCACGGACACAGTGGGATACACAGACCTAAAAACACTCGCCTTGTCAAAGGACTAACTAGAAACACTCCACTCCAAACCAAACACACCCCCTTTCCTAACTATTCTCAGAACAAAAGAAAAAACCACAAACCCATACCCACAACCACAAAGGCACCTCCTTCCCCCAAGTAGGTCTGGAACTATCCAGAGTGTCCTCTGACCGGAGGGCCATACTATGTTCCCCAGAAATGGTCTGTCCTGTCTCAGATCTGGGCTCCTTGGTCAACTCTGTGAAGTTTTCAGGGGCCAGCAGTGAGCCTCTACCTGTTTTCTCCAGAAGGGCCCCTCTTCAGAATTTTTCTGGAATTTGGCCATTCTCACATAAGTAGGTACCACAAAAGACTGACTCTATCCTCGGAAAATCCAAACAAGTGAGAACACTGGAACTGGTGCTGGGACTGGGTCTTGGTGCCTGGCTTCCTGGAACCCAAATTTGGAGAGTTCCATCAACAAGGATGTGAGGTGAGGTCACTTCCTTTAGTAACTGAATGAGGTCACTGCCTTGGCAACCAATTTGTCCTAACATTTGCTTCCTAAGGTCTCATAACATGGAGGATGTCCCTACTACCTGTGACACTTTCACAAGTTAGAATAGTATAGAAACCATAGTCACCTGGGAACAGCTCTCCACAAAGGCCTAGTTTGGTTCATCTCCTCTACCTTAAGAAGAGAGAATCTGATTCAGACACAACCCTTCATCCTGACCAGGTTGTTTGCCATGGAATATGCCTTTTGCTCTATCATGTCCTTCATAGCTGCCTACGTCTTCTCCAGGGATCATTTCTGCATGGAACTTTGAAGTTTTCAGCAGGTGGAAGATCCCCTGCATTCCTGTATTGTAAGACCAAATCTTTCCCTGCTATTCTGAACACTTAGATTGAGGGAACAGTGTATGGTTAGGGTTAATAATATGTTCAATTAAAACCAAAATACTCCCACATGGCCCTCATTTTCTTCCATGTAGACATTCATCATAACCTCTGGCTGGAGGTTTCCATAAGGGGCGCAGCCCAAGACAGTGTCCAAAATAAGTTCCCTTTCCCCTCATTTTCCTAAAGTCAGGGTTTCCTGGACACCCTTCCTGTAAACCAGGATTGATCAAATAGGCCTGCCAGTAATACTGCTCTGTTTCTTCATTTTGAAGCCTACTGACTGTGAGGTATAGGTTCTTTATGTGATTTGGAGTCATGTGAGAACCCAAGCACTGCTGCAGGGCTTTGAAGAACTCATTTGTCTCAAAGGATCCCTCTACTTACTTGATGGAGGTCAGGAACCTAACAGAGGAAGCAAGAGACTTCATCCACAATGACTGATCTTTTTGCCATTTTGGTTTTGGATGCACACATGGGATCTTTCTTTAGATCCATCAGGTGCTGAAAATCAAAGCCACAGCCTCTCTCAGACCCGAAAGGATGATTCAGACACATCCCTTTCCAAAGCAATTAAGCAAAGAGCCACAGGTGATGCTCATTCATTTCCAATTGAAAGCAGTTTTTTTCAGGCTGCACAAACTGGTGGCCTGAGGAAAAGACCTTCCTGACATTCAGGTCAACAGAACAGTAGGTTATCAAAAGGCACAAAGCAGGGTTTCTCTACTGAGACTTTACTGGTCACACTGATATCCGAGTTTTCTGAGATGCTCCCAATTCCCTTCATCTATCCAGTACATGGCCATGTCACAGAACTCGACAGAGGTCCATATCTTGGACAAAAAAAACATGAGCCTATTCTGGAGAGTGGCCAGAATTCAGGAAGAAAACAGGAACTAAGGAAAGAAGTAGGTGTTGCCCATATAAGGCAAGCCACAGTCCATTCATAAATTGGGCAGGATGTGTGCTGAGATGCTTTCTACTAGACAGGACACATCCATTGATGCATTCACTTTTCTAATATCTACAACCACGGAAAAAGTGGGAAACACAAACATAGAAACACTCGCCATGTCAAATGACTTACCAAAAACAGTCCACTCCAAAGCAAACATACTGCCTTTCCTACCTATTCTCAGAACATGATACAAAACTACAAATTCACACCCACACCCACAAAGGCACCTCCATTACCCAAGTAGGTCTGTGACTATCCAGAGTGTCCTCAGACTGGTGGGCCTTACTCTGCTCCCTCGAAATGGACTTTCCTGTCTCAGATCAGGTCTCCTTTACCAACTCTGTAAAGTTGTCAGCATCAATCAGTGAGTCACTACCTGCTTTCTCAGGAAAGACCCCTCTTCAGAGCTTTCCTGGCATTTAGCCATCCACACATCAGTATGTACCAAGAAAGACCGACTCTGTCCTTGGTAAATCCAAACAAGTGAACCCACTGGGACTGGGACTGGGACTGGCTCTGAGTGCCTGGCTTCCTGGATCCCAAGTTCAGAGAGTTCCATCACCAAGGAAGTGAGCTAGGTCACTTCCTTCAGGAACTGAATGAGGTCACTATCTTGGCAACCACTTTATCCTAACATTTGCTTCCAAGGGTACCATGAGAGAGAGGCTTCCCCTACTTCCTGTGTCACATTCACAAGATAGAATGGTATATCAACCATAGGCACATGTTAACAGCTCTCCACACAGACCTGGTTTGGTCCATGTTCTCTACATTAAGAAGAGAGAGCCTTATTCAGACACATCGCTTCATCCTGACCAGGTATTTTCCAAGGAAGATATCTGTTGCTCTCTCAGGTTCTTCATAGCTGCCTACATCTTCTCCAGGGTTTATTTCTGCATGGAACTTGAGGTTCTCAACAGGTGGAAGATCCCCTATCTACCTGTATTATAACACCAACTCTGTCCCTGCTCTTCATAAAGTTAAATTGAGGGAACAGTGCATGGTTAGGTTTAATAGCATGTTCGATTTGGGTTAGGAATCATTCTGTGAGATGAATAATGGTATTGGGAACCTCCGATATTACAAGCATATATAGGTGTAATATAAGTATGAAAACAGAAATCTAGGAAAGATTTCAAACCCAGATGAACATTGGGCCCTTGATTGGGATACTTAGCTTTGAATAATTTCCGCAAAGTTGTCTCAGATAAATCGATATACAATGTTATAGGACCTTGTACCTTGGATGACTGAATGAGGAAGAGATCGTCCAGACAAAAAGAGATAGTTCGAAAAGTTATTTAGATATAGGGTTTAGGTTAGAGAGTGAATGTAAATGTCAGCATATGTGAAGAGTCAGTCACAGTGATGAACTGGGGAAAATGTTTAGGAAAGCAGATATCAATAGAGACATTAGGAAATCAGGGAAAGTACAAAGTGAGTGATAGGATAAGATGTTTTTAACATGGTTGAGTTTGAATATATAATCTTAGGAAGAAACAAATATGTAGTCACCAATAGGAATGATATTTGAGATCATTAGTTAATCAGGACATGGATGTTGTTAGTAATACATGCTCACATTAAATTTAGGCTTTGTTACAATCATAAGGGTGTCCTTTGCATTTTTTGTCAGGAATATTACTGTGTTGAAATGTAAATGTATATCAGGTGACTACAGTATTTCTTCAACTATTTCTGAAAGCAATATTTTAAAGACTTATAAATTAGTATTGGGGATACAAATAGGTATACCATCGGTCTATGAATACAGAGATGATGCCTTAATAGACCATACTGTAAATAAATAATATAACTGGATCAAACTTTAAATAATTGATTGAATTGACATCTGAAAATATATAGGAAATCTTATATTGATATACATAAGTTCATTCTAACCAGTTATACATCTAATGGTAATTTTAGCATTATGGTTTATGATGAAGAGTGTGGGAGTTTTGCTTCAAAAATGATTATGGAAATCGAAAATAATATGTTTGGAAATAATCTCATGTAAAGAACAGTCAAGAAACATGGAGGAATACATATGTTCTGAAGCAGCAAGTAATTGCAAGTAAACCAAATGCGTACAGATTTGTGAACTTGTGGATGAAAAGTATTATCCTATGATGTCCATAAACTGAAGAAATTGTAATGTACCAGTGTTGAATAAAAATGAACTTCAAAATACACATCATGTCCCATAGGATTTTACTTGCATTGATGTTAAACTGGGTCAGTTACTGTACAAATATTAGGATTTGTAAGCACCATTCACCAAAGTTAGTTTTCAGTACTGGGAAATAAATATGTATTTCATGTGGATGAATATTTCTGAGAATAATCTTGTGAAAATTTGATTATAAATCCACATATAGGAACATGAGTTAAATTAATGAGTGTATAATAAGACACACATATTTCATATTTTGAATAATCTGGAGAAAAAAAAAATATATATATATACATATATATAGATACAAACACAGACATTAAAATGTAGTAATATGTATGCCAGTCAAAATTCATTATGAAATATATATCATCCTCATATCCAAAAATATTCTTTTTACTGAGCATGGATTTATATATAATGCTGTTCATCTAGGAAATTCACCAATAGGTTGAATTTTCAGTTCCATCAGTATTTAGGGGCAGTGATCTCTTCTCACAATCTGTATCATCCTAAAACAGCAAGCTCACAAGAATGTACGTGTGATACCAGGTAGGATACTAAATATGCATAATAAATTTCATGAGATGAATAGGCTACAGAGAAAGGGAGACAGAAATGTACATATGTGTTAACTTTAAAAACTCATGGAGAAGTATTACAATAAAAAGTTGACTAGATTTATAACACATACACTTGATAAAGGAGAACGCAAGTCCTAGTATACACCATGCCTCCTATGTACGGCCTGTATTTCTATTCTGTTAGGTTTCTTTTTCTACATCATATTAAGATTAGTAGTCAGAGTCTAGTAGGGTATGGGTTAGTGACAGGGATTCAGTATTTCTAATGGAAAATAGGAAAATGAATCTAATGTGTATGCAAATATTTGCTAGACAAAAATCTTCCCACTGTCCTCCAAAACAATGCCTTGATATTTCCTTCGCCACAAGTAATACACAATTAGTGGAGAAGAGTTTGAAAATCTGTGAATATATATCTGGAAAAGAAAATGCTCAGGAGTTCACAACCTTGGAGGTGGTAGAGGAATTTTCAAAAGTAAGGTACAGGGTAAACACTCCACAAACATGGAACTCTGGCGGCCTAATGAGTTTTTGAGAAACTGCCTCTGAGTCTGGGGCCTTGAAAAATTTGTTGTTGTCAGGAGCTTTAGCTTCCTTTGTATTGAGACCATCAAACCTGGGTCGGCATCTATGTGACCTGGATGACATGGTTCCTTATATGCTATTGAACATGAGGAAGAAGTTCTGAATTTTCCCTTTGTTAGTAAACTGAGGACACTGGGGTCTAAGTGTCTAACCATGTGATCTGTGAAGCCATTTGGTCATACTCCACTTTTCGTGGTGTTTCTTACTGCTGCACTGGGAGTTTGGTATTGGCTTCACGTAATAAAGGAGAAAAACTGGGACACAGTGCTAGAGGGAGTACTCTCACGTGTAGTGGGTGAGGGTCTGCAGGAGAATGCACCAACCAGGCTTCTATCCCAAAAAGCTTGCACCCATGTCCATAGCAACCTGATTCTGAACATTGCCCTGAAACCTCTCCATATAACAAGGTCCCTTTACTTGTAAGGTTCTGCTGGCTGCAACATGTCAGTCACAAGTCATTCGGAAACCAATGGCAGAACCACGTGTCCCGAAGACAGATGTTTTATCATACACCTGCCCACCACTGCTCTGGGCCCACTAATCAGCAGGCTCCAACTTTCTGGCACCTCTGTTCTCACCATTTTCATGAAACCCAGTCAATCAATGCAATGTCTGGTACACTCATGATCAGCAACAGATATCCAAAGGTTCTCCAGTGCCATCTGTTCATGGAAATTTAAAAAATTCATGGAATTTATCTAGCCAATTTTCAAGGATGAAGTTGGAGGCACTGTGGCTTTCAATTTATTCAGGAACCATGAAATGGTGAGGAAGCTTATTTCAATTAAAGCTCGGGAGAACTCTCAGAGGCAAGGTTTCCCAAAGAGTGGCCAAAAGGTCACATTAAGCCAGGCCCATTGAGGTCTACAATTGAGGTCCATGTGTGTTTTGACTCTCAACAATGGCTGCCACGTCTTTCTGAATAAAGTCATGTGATATCCTGCCTGAGATTCCCAGTGCTCTTTGGAAAGCTATCCTGAGCCTAGATCTCAGTCTCCAAGGGCAACTCTCATGTGTGGCCTCCTAAAATCCCAACACAATTCATGTCAATACTTCTCTGAGTTCATTTCAGTCTCTAAGGGGAATCACTCCAGAGTTGAAGTCCATGCGGACCCAGTCATCTCTTCCTACCACCACACAAATGACCACAATTAAACCAAAACACTCCCACATGGCCCTCATCTTCTTCAATATAAACTCTCATCATAACCTCTTGCTGGAGGTTTCCATGAGGGGCGCAGCCTAAGGAAGTGTCCAAAATAAGCTCACTTGCCCCTTATTTGCCTAAACTCAGAGTGGCCTGGAAACCCTTCCTGTGAACCAGATGTGATCAAATAGGCCTGCCATTAATACTGCTCTACTTCTCCAATTTGAGGCCTACTCTCTGTGGGGCATAGATTCTTTATGTGAATTGGGGTCATGAGAAAATCAAGCACCTATGGGATACCCTCTGCAGGGCTTTGAAGAACCCATTTAAGTGAGTCGAGGAATTGGACCAAATGTTCTTTAGATATAGGGTTTTTGTTAAAGAGTGAAAGTAAATGTCAGCATATTTGAAGAGTCAGTCACAGTGATGAACTGGGGAAAATGTGTAGGAAATCACATATCAATAGAGACATTAGGAAATCAGGCAAAGTACAAAGTGAGTGATAGGATAAGACATTTTTAACAGGGTTCAGATTCAATATTTAATCTTAGGAAAAAACAAATATGTAGTGACCAATAGGAATGATATTTGAGATCATTAGTTAATCAGGACTTGGATGTTGTTAGTAATACATGCTCACTTTCAATATAGGCTTTGGTACAATCATAAGTGTGTCCGTTGCATTTTGTGTCAGGAATATTACTGTGATAAAATGTGTATGTATATCAGGTGACTAGAGTATTTCTTCCACCAATTCTTAAAGCAATATTTTAAAGACTTATAAATTAGTATTGGGGATACAAATAGGTATACCATCGGTCTATGAATACAGAGATGATGCCTTAATAGACCATACTGTGAATAAATAATATAACTGGTTCAAACTTTAAATAATGGATTGAATTGATATCTGAAAATATATAGGAAATTTTATATTGATATACATAAATTCATTCTAACCAGTTATACATCTAATGGTAATATTAGCATTATGGTTTATCATGAAGAGTGTCTGAGTATTGCTTCAAAAATGATTATGGAAATCAAAAATAATGTGTTTCGAAAGAATCTTATGAAAAGAACAGTCAAGAAACATGGAGGAATACATGTGTTCTGAAGTAGGAAGTGATTGAAAGTGAACCAAATGCCTATAAATTTGTGAAATTGTGGATGAAAGGATATATCCTATAATGTCCATAAACTGCAGAAATAGTAATGTATCAGTGTGGAATAAAAATGATCTTCAAAATACACATCATGGTCCCATAGGTGTCTACTTGCATTGATGTGAAACTGGGTCAGTCACTGTGGAAATATTACGATTTGTATGCACCATTCACTGAATTTAGTTTTCAGTACTAGGAAATAAATATGTATTTAAGGTGGATGAATATTTCTAAGAATTATTTTGTAAAATTTGATTATAAATCCACATACACACACATGAGTGAATTTAGAAAGTGTATAATAAGACACATATATTTCATATTTTGGAAAATCTAAAGAGTAGATATCTATATCTAGATAGATAGATAGATAGATAGATAGATAATTAGATACTCACATACACAGACATTAAAATATAGCAATATATATGCCATTCGAAAATCATAATAAAATAGATATCATCCACGTATCCAAAAATATTCGTTTTACTGAACATTTATTTATGCATAATACTGTTCATCTAGGAAATTCACCCATAGGTAGAATTTCCAGTTCCATCAGTATTTAGAGGGAGCGATCTCTTCTCACAATTTGTATCTTCCAAAATAAGCAAGCTCACAAGAATGTACATGTGATACCAGGTAGAATTCTAAAGATGCATTAAAAAATACATGTGATGAATAGGCTACAGAGAAAGTGAGACAGAAATTTACATATGTGTTAATTTTAAAAACTCATGGAGAAGTATTACAATGAAAAGTTGACTAGATTTATAACACATACCATTGATAAAGCCGAAGGCAAGTCCAAGTATACACCATGACTCCTATGAAAGGCCTGTATTTCTATTCTGTTAAGTTTCTTTTTCTCCATCATATTTTGATTAGTAGTCAGAGTCTAGTAGGGTATGGGGTAGGTTCAGGGATTCAGTATTTCAAATGGAAAATAGGAAAATGAATCTAATGTGTATGCAAATATGTGCTACACAAAAATCTTCCCACTCTCATCCAGAACAATGCTTTGACATTACCTTCGCCCCAAATAAGACACAATTAGTGGAGAAAAGTTAGAAAATCTGTGAATACATATGTGGAAAGGAAAATGCTCAGGAGTTTACAAACTTGTAGGAAGTAGAACGGGTTACAAAAAGAGAGAGGGTAAACACTCCACAAACATGGAGCTCTGCTAGCCTTTTTGAGAAACTGCCTCTGAGGTTGGGCAGTTAAAATATATGTTGTTGTCAGGAGCTTTAGCTTCCTTTGTAATGAGACCATCAATTCTGGGTCTCCATCTATGTGACCTGGATGACATGGTTTTTTATTTTCTAGTGAACATGAGGCAGCAGTGCTGAATTCTCTCTTTGTAGGTAAACTTTGGCCACTGGGGTCTAAGTATCTAACTGTGTTGTCTGAAAAGCCATTTGGACATTATCCACTTTCGTGGTGTTTTTTACTGCTGCACTGTGAGTTTGGTATTGGGTTCACGAAATACAAGGAGTTCTACTGGGACTCAGTGCTGGAGGATGTACTCTCACGTGTGGTGGGTTACTAAAATGCACCAGTGGGGCTTCAATCCCACATAGCTTTCCACTTGACAATAGCAACCTGATTCTGGACATTGGCAGGAATCCTCTCCATATAATAAGATGCCTTTACATACAGTCTGCTGGCTGTACCATGTCAGTCACAAGTGATTTCTAAGCGAATGGCAGATCCACGTGGCCCCACCAGAAATGTTTTTTTCACACACCTACACTCCACTGCTCTAGGCCCACTAGTCTGCAGGCTCCAACTTTCTGGCATCTATTTTCTACACTTTTTCCATGAAACCCAGTCAATCAAGGCACTGTCTGGTACAATCATGATCAGCAACAGGACATCCAGAGGTTCTCCAGTGCAACCTGGTCATGGTAATTTCAAAAAATTCATGGTATTTATCTAGATATTTTTCAATAATGAAGTTGGAGGCACTGTGGGATTCAATTTATACAGGAACCATTAAAAGGTGAGGAATCTCATTTAAATGAAAGGTCTGGATAACTCTCACAGGCAAGGCTTCCCAAAGAGTGGGCAAAAGGTCACATGAAGCCAGGCCCATTGAGGTCTACAATGTGAATTCCATGTGTGTTTTGACTCTCAACTATGGCTGACAATCTTTCAAAATAAAATCTTGTGATATCCTGGCTGAGATTCCCAGTGCTCTGTGGAAAGTCACCCTGGGCCTAGATCTCAGTTTCCAATGGCGAATCTCATGCGTGGCCTCCAAAAATCTCAACACAATTCATGGCAATACTTCTCTGAGCTCAGTTCCACAACTCAGTCTCTAAGGGGAATCACAACAGAGTTCAAGCCCAGGTGGACGCAGGCATCTCTTCCAATTGCCACACAAATGACGACAATTAAAACCAAAACACTCCCACAGGGCCCTCTTCTTCTTTTATATAGACCCTAATCATAACCTCTAGCTGGAGGTTTCCATGAGGGGCACAGCCCAAGACAGTGTCAAAAATAATCTCACTTGCCCCTCATTTGCCTAAAGTCAGGGTGGACTGGACAGCATTCCTGTGAAACAGAAGTGATCATATAGGACTGCTGTTAATACTGCTCCACTTCTCAAATTTGAGGCCTACTGACTGTGGGGTATAGATTCTTTGTGTGAATTGGAGTCATGAGAAAACGCAAGCACCTATTGTCCAGCCTCTGCAGGGCTTTGAAGAACTCATTTGACACAAATGATCCCTATTCTCACTTGATGGAGGTCATTAATATTACAGAGGAAGGTGAGAGGCTTCATGTACAATGACTGATCTTTTTTTCCATTTTGGTTTTGGATGCCCACATGGGATCTTTCTCTAGATACATCAGGTGCTGAAAATCTAAACCACAGGCTCACACAGGGCCAAGAGCCTGATTCAGACAAATCCCTTTCCAAAGCAATGAAGTAAAAAGCCACAGGTGATTCCCATTCATTTCCATTTGAAAACTCTTTTCTTCAGGCTTCACTAAGGTTTGGCCTGAGGCAAAGACCTTTCTGACATTCAGAGCAACAGAACAATAGGTAATCAAAAGCCCCCAAGCAGGGTTTCTCCTAGGAGACTTTCCTGGTTACTCTGATATGTGAGTTTTCTGAGATGCTCCCCATTCCCTTCAGCTATCCAGTACATGGCTATGTCACAGAGCTTGGAGGTGGTACGTATCTTGTACAAAAATACATGATACTAATCTTTAGAGTGGCCAGAATTCAGGAAAAAAATGAGAACATAGGTAGATAGCAGGTGTTGCCCATGGATAAGGCAAGCCTCAGTCCATTCATTAATTGGGAAGGATGCATACTGGGAAGTTTTCTACTAGACAGGACACACCCAATGAGCTATTTTCTTTTCTAATATCTACAAAGAAAAACACAGTGGGATACACAGACACAGAAACAGTCTCCTTGTCAAATGACTTACTAGAAACAGTCCACTCCATACCAAACAAACCTCCTTTTTTACCTATTCTCAGATCATGAGAAAAAACCACAAACACAAACCAACACCCACAAATGCACCTCCTTCTTCCAAGTAGGTCTGTGACTATCTGGAGTGTCCTCTGACTGGTAGGACATACGATGTAACCCAGAAATGGCCTTTCTGTCTCAGATCTGGTCTCCTTCGTCAAATCTGTGAATTTATAAGGAGGCAGTGGTGAGCCAATTCCTATGCTCTCAGGAAAGACCCCTCTTCAGAGCTTTCTTGGTATTTGGCAACCCTTACATCAGTAGGTACCAAGAAAGACTGACTCTGTCCTTGGTAAATCCAAAGAAATGAGCCCACTGTGACTGCGACTGGGACTGGCTCAGGGTGCCTGGCTTCCTGGATCACAAAATTCAGATACCTCCATCACCAAGGTAGTGAGGTGAGGTCACTACCTTCAGAAAATGAATGAGGTCACTGTCTTGGCCACCACTTTGTCCTAACAGTTTCTTCCTATTGTCTCCTGACATGGAGGCTGCCCTACTTCCTGTGATACTTTCACATGTTAGAATGGTATAGAAACCATAGTCACCTGGGAACAGCTCTCCACACAGGCCTGGTTTGGTCCATCTTCCCTACATTAAGAATAGAGAGGCTGACTCAGACACATCCTTTCATCCTGACCATGTTGTTTGCCATGGAATATGACTTTTGTTCTCTCAGGACCTTCATAGCTGCCTGCATCTTCTCCAGGGATAATTTCTGCATGGATTTTGAGGTACTCAGCAGGTGGAAGATCTCCTAACTTCCTGTATTGTAATACCAACTTTGTCCCTGCTCTTCTGTAAAGTGAGATTGAGGGAATATTGTATGGTCAGGGTTAATAGCATGTTCGATTTGGGTTGGAAATCATTCTGCTGGATGAATAATTGTATTGGGAACCAGCGATATTTATAAGAATATAGAGGGAAAACATAAGTATGAAAACAGAAATCTAGGTAATATTTGAAGCCCAGAAGGATTTGGACCCTTGATTGGGATCCTTAGCTTGAGTTATGTTTTACACTGAGGTCTCAGTTAAATTGATATACAATGGCATAAGACCCTGTACCTCAGATGATTAAATGTAGAAGAGAACATCCAGTCAAAAAGGGATTGTGTGTAGGATTAGGAAGATAGTCAGTAGGTTTAGGAGGAAGAGTGAGTCTAGGATTTGGACCAAATGTTCTTTAGCAATAGGGTTTTGGTTAGAGAGTGAATATAAATGACACCATATGTGAAGAGTCAGGCACAATGATGAACTGGGGAAAATATGTAGGAAAGTTGACATCAATAGAGACATTAGGAAATCTGGCAAAGTATAACATGATAGGATTAGAGATTTTCAACAGGGTTGAGGTTGAATACATAATCTTAAGAAGAAACAAATTTGTAGTCACCAATAAGATTGACATTTGAGAGCATTAGGCAACCTGGACATGGATATATTTAGTAATCCATGTTCACATTCCATTGAGGCTTTGGTACAATCATAAGGGTGACCTTCGCATTTTGTGTCCAAAATATTACTGTGATAATATGTATATGAAGATCAGGTGACATGAGTATTTCTTCCACCATTTCTGGGGGAAATATTTTGAAAAGATATAAATTAGTACTGGGGATACTAATAGGCTTACCCTGTGTTGATGAATATAGAGATGATGCATTAATAGACCATAATGTGAATAAATTATATGACTGGTTCCAAATTTAAATAATGGATTGTATTGATATCTGAAAAAATAGAAGAAATCATTTATTGATATACATACATTCATTCCAACCACTTACATATCTAATGGTTATTTTAGGGTTACCGTTTATCATCAATAGTGAATGAGTTTTGCTTCAAAAATGATTATGGAATCGAAAATAATGTGTTTAGAAAGAAGTCTAGTGAAAAGACGAGTCAAGAAGCATGGAGAAATATAAGTGTTCTGAAGGAGGAAGTGATTGAAAGTGAATCAAATGTTTATAAATTTGTGAATTTGTGAATGAAAGGATATATTTTATGATGTCTATAAACTGAAGAAATAATAACGCACCAGGTTTGAATAAAAATGAACTTTAATAAACACATCATATCCAATAGGAATCTACTTGCATTGATGTTAAACTTGGTCAGTTACTGTAGAAATATTACGATTTGTAAGCACCCTTCCCTGAAGTTAGTTTTCAGTACTAGGAAACAAATATGTATTTCAGTGGATGTATATTTCTGAGAATAAACTTGTTAAAAGTTGATTATAAATCCACATATATGAATATGAATGAATTCAGGCGGTGTATAAGAAGACACATATATTTCATATTTTGGTAAATCTGGAGAATATATATATATATATATATATATATATATATATATATATATATAGACACACAAACACACACACATTATAATGTAGCAATATATATGCCAATTGAAATTCATCATGAAAAATAACTCATCCGCATATCCCAAAATATTCATTTTACTGAACAGTAATATATGTATAGTGTTGTTCATCTAGGAAGCTCACTCATGGGTTGAATTTTCTGTTAAAACAGCGTTTAGGAGGAGTGATCTCTTCTCACAATTTGTATCTGCCAAGTCAGCCACCTCACAAAAATGTACATGTGAAACCAGGTAGGATTCTATTTGTGCATATAAAAATACATTTGCTTAATAGGCTACAGAGAAAGGGAGACAGGAATTCACATACTTCTTAACTTTAAAAACACATGGAGAATTATTTCAACAAATAATTGACTAGATTTATAACTCCTACCTTATATCATGCAAAAGGTAAGTCCAACTATACACCATGCTTCCTCTGAAATGCTTGTATTTCTATTCTGTTTGGGTTATTTTTCTCCATTATATTAGGATTAGTAGTCAGAGTTTAGTAGGGTATGGGTTAGTGTCAGGGATTCAGTATTTCAAACAGAAAATTGTAAAATGAATCCAATGTTTATGCAAATATGTGCTAAACAAAATCTTCTCTCTCTCATCCAGAACAATGACTTGACATTCCCTTCGCCCCAAGTAAGTCAGAATTAGAGGAGAAGAGTTAGAAAATCTGTGAATATATATTTAGAATGGAAAATGCTCAGGAGTTCACAACCTTGGAGTTGATAGAGCAGTTTCCAAAAGTAAGTGACATGGTAAACACTCCACAAACATGGAGATCTGCTGGCCTAAACATTTCTTGAGAAATTGCCTCTGAGCTTGGGCACTTGAAATATATGTTGTTTTCAGGAGCTTTAACTTCCGATGTAGTGAGACCATCAAAGCTAGGTCTGCATCTATGTGACCAGGAGGACAAGGTTTCTTATTTTCCAATGAACATGAGGCAGCAGTGCTAAATTCTCTCTTTGTAGCTAAATTGTGGCCACTGGGGCTAAGTGTCTCCCCATGTGGACTGTGAAGCCATTTGGTCATCCTCGACTTTTCGTTTTGTTTCTTGCTGCTGCACTGGGAGTTTGGTATTTGCTTCACGAAATACAAGGAGTTCAAGTGAGACACAGTGCTGGAGGGAGTTCTGTCACGTGTGGTGGGTCAGTGTCTGCATGAGAATGCACCAACTAGGCTTCTATCCCACATAGCTTGCCCCTTGACCATAGCAACCTGATTCTAAACATTGCCGTGAAAAATCTCCATATAACAAGATGCCTTTATATAGAAGGGTCTGCTGGCTGCACCGTGTCTGTCTCAAGGCATTTGAAAGTCAATGGCAGATCCACATGGCCCACCAGAGATGTTTTGTCACACACCTGCACACCACTGCTCTAGGCCCACTACTCAGCAGGCTCCAACTTACTGGCATCTCTGTTCTAAACGATTTTCATGATACCTAGTCAATCAAGGCACTGTCTGGTATACTCATGATCAGCAACAGGACATCCAGTGGTTCTCCAGTGCCACCTGGTCATGAGAATTTCTAAAATTTTATGGTATTTATCTAACTATTTTTCACAGATGAAGTTGTTGGTACTGTGGGTTTCAATTCATTCAGGATCCATTAAATGTTGAGGAAGCTCATTTTAATGAAGGATCTGGAGATCTCTCACAGGCAAGGCTTCCCAAAGAGTGGCCAAATTGTCACATGAAGCCAGGCCCATTGAGGTCTACAATGTGAGGTCATGTGTGTTTTGACTCTCAACGATGGC
Organism: Callospermophilus lateralis; assembly: GCF_048772815.1. Taxonomy (NCBI): domain Eukaryota; kingdom Metazoa; phylum Chordata; class Mammalia; order Rodentia; family Sciuridae; genus Callospermophilus; species Callospermophilus lateralis. The sequence goes on along the minus strand of NW_027512531.1, from coordinate 376,831 downwards.
TGCCAAGTCTTTCAGAATAAAACCTGTGATATCCTAGCTGAGATTCCCAGTGCTCTCTGGAAAGCCTCCCTGGGCCTAGACCTCAGTTTCCAAGGGCGACTCTCATGTGTGGCCTCCTGAAATCCCAACAACATTCATGGCAATACTTCTCTGAAGTTAGTTCCAAATCTCATTCTCTAAGGGGAATCACATCAGAGTTCAAGCCCAGGTGGACCCAGTCATCTCTTCCAACTACCACACAAATGACCACAATTAAAACCAAAACACTCCCACATGGTTCTCATCTTCTTCCATATAGACACACATCATAACCTGTGGATGGAGTTTTCCATGAGGGGCACAGCCAAACCAGTGCCCAAAATAAGCTCCCTTGCCCCTCATTGGCCTAACGTCAGGGTGGATTGGACATGCTTCCTGTGAACCAGGAGTGATCAAATAGGCCTGCCGAAAATGCTCCACTTCTCCACTTTGAGGCCTTCTTACTGTGGGGATTATATTCTTCTTTTTCTAAATTTTTTTGGAAATTTAATTGGAAAGTTAAAAAAAATTGTTTTGCAGAATGTTAAATTTCTAATGGCAAAGCCTTCACCTTGTTTGTGAAGGAAACCTTGATGCCTTGCCAATCTGGTAACATGGAGACACTCAAAATTTTCTGTTACATACTACATGGATGAATGGCTATAGCACATAGTTTTTTAAAACTGAAAGGCAGATACCAGCAAGTAAGATAACAAATAAAAGACAATTTTATTAAAAAATAAAGTTGTTAAATGACTCAAATATTGGAAATTCAATTCTTTTTATTTTTGGTTGTTCAAAACATTATAAAACTCATGATATATCATCTTTCATACATTTGACTCAATTGGGTTATGAACTCCCATTTTTACCCCAAATACAAATCGCAGTATCGCATCAGTTACACACTCACGTTTTTACATAATAGCATACTAGTTATTGTTGTATTCTGCTACCTTTCCTATCCCCTACTATTCCCCCTCCCCTCCCATCTTCCCTCTCTACCTCACTGCTGTTGTTTAATTCTCTCCCTTGTTTTCCCCTCTTTAGCCTCACAACCTCTTATATGTAATTTTGTGTAACATTGAGTAGTCTCCTACCATTTCCATATGCTTTTCCTTCTCTCTCCCTTTCTCTCCCCCCACTCATCTCTGTTTAGTTTTAATATTTTTCTCATGTTCTTCCTCCCTGTTCTGTTCTTATTTGCTCTCTCTATATAAAAGGAAACATTTGGCATTTGTTTTTTAAGGATTGGATAGATTCGCTTAGCATAATCTATTCTAATGCCATTCATTTCCCTGCAAATTCTATGATTTTGTCATTTTTCAGTGCTGTGTAATACTCCATTGTGTATAGATGCCACATTTTTATAATCCATTCGTCTATTGAAGGGCATCTAGGTTGGTTCCAAAGTCTAGCTATTGTGAATTGTGCCGCTATGATCATCGATGTGGCAGTATCCTTATACTGCTCTCTATTAAGATCCTCAGGGAAGAGTCTGAGAAGGGCGATATCTCGGTCAAATGGTGGTTCCATTCCCAGCTTTCCCAGGAATCTCCATACTGCTTTCCATATTGTACTCACCAACTTGCAGTCCCACAAGCAGTGTACAAGTGTACCCTTTACCCCACATCCTCACCAACACTTATTGTTGTTCGACGTCATAATGGCTGCCAATCTTACTGGAGTGAGATGGTATCTTAGGGTGGTTTTGATTGCATTTCTCTGACTGCTAGAGATGGTGAGCATTTTTTCATGTACTTGTTGATTGATTGTATGTCCTCCTCTGTGAAGTGTCTGTTAAGATCCTTGGCCCATTTGTTGATTGGGTTATTTGTTATCTCATTGTTTAATTTTTTTGAGTTCTTTGTATATTCTAGATATTAGGGCTCTATCTGAAGTGTAAGGGGTAAAAATTTGTTCCCAGGATGTAGGCTCTCTATTTACCTCTCTTATTGTTTCTCTTGCTGAGAAAGATCTTTTTAGATTAAGTAAGTCCCATTTGTTTATTCTTTTTATGAACTCTTGGGCTATGGGTTTCCTATTAAGGAATTTGGAGCCCAACCCCACAGTATGTACATCGTAGCCAACTTTTTCTTCTATCAGACGCAGTATCTCTGATTTTATATCTGGCTCCTTGATCCATTTTGAGTTAACTTTTGTGCATTGTGAGAGAAAGGGATTCAGTTTCATTTTGTTGCATATGAATTCCCAGTTGTCCCTGCACCATTTGTTGAAGATGCTATCCTTCTTCCATTGCATGCTTTTAGGCCCTTTTTCAAATATAAGAAAGTTGTAATTTTGTGGATTTGTCTCTGTGTCCTCTATTCTGTACCATTGGTCCATCTGCCTGTTTTGATACCAGTACCACACTGTTTTTGTTACTATTGCTTTGTAGTACAGTTTGAACTCTGGATTCACACTTCCTGCTTAGAATTGCTTTCGCTATTCTGGGTCTTTTGTTTTTCCATATGAAATTCATGATTACTTTATCTATTTCTACAAGAAATGCCATTGGGTTTTTGATTGGCATCGCATTAAACCTGTAGAGAACTTTGGGTAATATCGCCATTTTGATGATGTTATTTCTGCCTATCCATGTACAGGGCATACTTTTCCATCCTCTAACATCTTCTTCTATCTCTCTCTTTAGGGTTCTGTAGATTTCATTGCATAAATCTTTCACCTCTTTGGTTAGGTTGATTCCCAAGTTTTTTATTTTCTTTGAGTATACTGTAAAAGGAGTGGTTTTCCTCATTTAAATTTCAGAAGTTTTGTTGCTGATATACAGGAATGCCTTAGATTTATGCGTGTTGATTTTATATCCTGCCACTTTGCTGAATTCATTTACTAACTCTAGCAGTTTCTTTGTAGACCCTTTTGGGTCTGTTAAATATATTATCATGTCATCCAAAAATAGCGATAATTTAAGTTCTTCTTTTCCTGTTTTTAAGTCTTTAATTTCTTTTGTCTGTCTAATTGCTCTGGCTAGTATTTCAAGAACTAAATCGAATAGAAGTGGTGATAGATGGCATCCCTGTCTTGTTCCAGATTTTAAAGGGAATGCCTTCAGTTTTTCTCCATTTACGATGATGCTAGCCTGAGGTTTAGCATATATAGCTTTTACAATGTTGAGGTAAGTTCTTGTTATTCCTAGTTTTTATAGAGTTTTAAACATAAAGGGATGCTGTACTTTGTAGAATGCTTTTTCTGCATCTATCGAGATGATCATATGGTTCTTCTCTTTAAGTCTATTGATGTGGTGAATAGTATTTATTGATTTCCGTATATTGAACCAGCCTTGCATCCCTGGGATGAATCCCTCTTGATCATGATGCACAATTTTTTATATGCTTTTGTATTTGATTTGCCAGGATTTTATTGAGAATTTTTGCATCCAAGTTTATTAGAGATATTGGTCTGTAGTTTTCTTTCTTTGAAGTGTCTTTGTCTGGTTTTGGGATCAGGGTGATGTTGGCCTCATAGAATGAATTTGGAAGAACTCCTTCTTTTTCTATTTTTTGAAATAGCTTGAAAAGTATTGGTATTAATTCATCTTTGAACGTTTTGTAGAACTCTGCTGTATAACCATCTGGTCCAGGGTTTTTTTTTGGTAGGTAGTCTTTTGAAGGTTTCTTCTATTTCTTCCTTTGTTATTGGTCTATTTAAATTTTGTGTGTCTTCCGGACTCAATCTGGGCAGATCATATGACATAAGAAATTTATCGATATCTTCATTATCTTCTGTTTTATTGGAATATAGGGTTTCAAAATACTTTCGAATTATCTTCTGTATTTCTGTAGTGTCTGTTGTGATATTGCCTTTTTTATCCCATATGTTAGTAATTTGAGTTCTCTCTCTACTTCTCTTCATTAGCATGGCTAAGGGCCTGTCGATTTAATTTATTTTCATAGAACCAACTTTTATTTGTTCAATTTTTTTTTGTTTCAATTTTGTTGATTTCTCCTCTAATTTTAATTATTTCTTGTCTTCTACTACATTTGTTGTTTTGCTCTTTTTTTTCTAGGTTTTTGAGATGTAGTGTGAGATCATTTATTTGTTGTTTTTTTTTTTTTTTTTTGAGGAAAGAATTCCAAGAAATGAATTTCCCTCTTAAAACTGCTTTCATTGTTTCCCACAGAATCCGGTATGTTGTGTCTGTATTGTCATTTGTCTCTAAGAGATTTTTTATCTCCTCCTTTATGTCTTCTGTAACCCATTGATTATTCAGTAACATATTGTTCATTTTCCATGTGATGTAGAATTTTTCCTTCCTTCTTCAATCATTAATTTCAAGTTTCATTCCATTATGATCAGATATGGTGCATGGTATTATCTCCATACTTTTATATTTACTAAGAGTTTCCATATGGCATAATATATGGTCTATATTTGAGTAGGACCAATGTGCTGCTGAGAAGAACATGTATCCACTTTATGATGTTTGATATATTCTATATATGTTGGTTAAGTCTAGGTTATTGATTGTGCTATTGAGTTCTATAGTTTCTTAATTCAGATTTTCTCTAGAGGATCTGTCCAATGGGGAGGGTTGTGTGCTGAAGTCACCCGTAATTATTGTGTTATAGCCTATATGACTCTTGAACTTGAGGAGAGTTTGTTTTATTACTTGGCACCACCATTGTTTGGTGCATACAAATTGATAATTGTTATGTCTTGTTGGTGAATGTTGCCTCTTAACAGTATATAGTGTCCTTCTTTATCACTTTTGATTAACTTAGGTTTTAAGTTGATTTCATTCGATATGAGTATGGCCACTCCTTCTTGCTTCCAAGGGCCAACAATGGCTGCGAAGTCTTTCAGAATAAAATCATGTGATTTCCTGGCTGAGATTCCCATTGCTCTGTGGAAAGCCACCTTGGGCCTAGATCTCAGTTTGAAAGGGTGACAATCATGCGTGGCCTCCTAAAAACCAACACAATTCATTTCAATACTTCTATGAGGTACGTTCCAGAACTCAGGCTCTAAGGGGAATCACACCAGAGTTCAAGCCCAGGTGGACCAAGTCATCTCTTCCAACCCCCACACAAATGACCACAATTAAAACAAAATAACTACCACATGGCCCTCATCTTCGTCCATAAAGACCCTCATCAAATGTTCTGGATGGAAGTTTCCATGAGGGTTGCAACTAAAGACAGTTTTCAGAATAAGCTCCCTTGCCTCTAATTTCCCTAAAGTCAGGGTGGCCTGGACACCCTTCCTGTGAACCAGGAGTGATCAAAAAGGCCTGCCATTAATTCCGCTTTGTTTCTATAATTTGAGGCTTACTGAATGTCAGGTATAGATTTTTTATGTGATTTGGAGTCATGAGAAAACCCAAGCACATCTGCAGAGCATTCAAGAATTTATTTGACAAAGAGGTTCCCTATTCTCACTTGAAGGGGGTCAGGAACCTAACAGAGAAAGGCAAGAATCTTCATCCACAATGACTGCTCTTTTGCCATTTTGGTTTTGAATGCACACATGGGATCTTTCTTTAGATCCATCAGGTGCTGAGAATCGAAGCCACAGCCTCACACAGGGCCAAGAGGCAGATTCAGACAAATTCCTTTCCAAAGCAATTAAGCAAAGAGCCACAGGTGATGCCCATTTATTTCCATTTGAAATTTTTTTCTTCAGGCTTCACAAAGGGGTGGCCTGAGGCAAAGAACTTCCTGACATTCAGGGCAACAGAACCTTGATTGGTATACTGAGCTTGAATTATGTTCTGCACCGAGGTCTCAGATAAATCGATATACAATGGCATAGGACCGTGTACCTCGGATGATTGAATGTAGAAGAGAACATCCAGTCAAAAAGGGATAGTCTGTAGGATTAGGAAGATAGTCAGTAGGTTTAGGAAGAAGAGTGAGACTAGGAGTTGGACCAAAAGTTCTTTAGCATTAGGGTTTCAGTTAGAGAGTGAATGTAAATGTCAGCACATCTGAAGAGAAAGTCACAATGATGAACAGGGAAAAATATGTAGGAAAGCAGATATCAATAGAAAGATTAGGAAATCAGGCAAAGTATAAAGTGAGTGATAGGATTAGACATTTTCAACAGGCTTGAGGTTGAATATATAATCTTAGGAAGAAACAAATATGTAGTAATCAATAGGATTGACATTTGAGAGCATTAGGCACCCTGGACATGGATGTTTTTAGTAATCCATGGTCACTTTCCATTTAGGCTTTGGTACAATCATATGTGTGACCTTTGCATTTGTGTCCAGAATACTACCGTGATAAAATTTATATGTAGATAAGGTGACATGAGTATTTCTTCCACCATTATGGGGAGTAATATTCTGGAAACTTATAAATTAGTACTGGTGATTCAAATAGGTGTACCTTGTGTTGATCATTATTGAGATGTTGCATGAATAGACCAGATTGTGAATAAAGTATATAACTGGTTCCAACTTTAAATAATGGATTGAGTTTGCATCTGAAAATATATTGGAAATCTTATATTGATATATATACAATCATTCCAACCAGTTATATATGTAATGGTAATATTAGGGTTACGGTTTATCGTGAAGAGTGAGTATTGCTTCAAAAATGATTATGGAATCAAAAATAATGTGTTTAGAAAGAAGTCTAGTGAAAAGACCAGTAAAGAAACATGGAGGAATACATGTGTTCTGAAGTAGTAAGTAAATGAAAGTGAACCAAATGCCTATAATTTTGTGAAGTTGTGGGTGAAAAAATATATCCTATGATGTCCATATACTGAAAAAATAGTAACGTACCAGTGTTGAGTAAAAATGAACTTCAAAATACACATCATGTCCCATAGCAATCTACTTGCATTGATGTTAAACTGGGTCAGGTACTGTAGAAATATTAGGATTTGTATGCACCACCTACTGAACTTAGTATTCAGTAGTAGGAAACCAATATGTATTACAGGTGTATAAATATTGCTGAAAATAATCTTGTAAAAATTGGATTTTGAACCCACATATATGAATATAAATGAATTTAGGGAGTGTATAATAAGACACATATTTTTCATATTTTTTTAAAATCTGGAGAATATATATACATATATATATATAATATATATATATTATATATACATATATATACATATATAATATATATATATATATGTATATATATATACACATATACATTTTTTCCAGATTTAAAAAAAAATACATACACACACACACACATTAATATTTAGCAATATATATGCCAATCGAAATTCATCATGAAATATAATTCATCCACATATCCAAAAATATTCATTTTACTGAACATGGATTTATGTATAGTGTTTTTCACTAGGAAGCTCACCCATAGGTTGAATTTTCAGTCCCATCATTATTTAGGGAGAGTCATCTGTTCTCACAATTTTATATTCCAAAATCAGGGAGCTCACAAGAATGTCCGTGTGATACCAGGTAGGATATTATATATATATATGTATAAAAAAATACATGTGCTGAATAGGATACAGAGAAAGGAAGACAGGAATTTATATATGTGATAATTTTAAAAAATCATGGAGAAATATTACAATGAAAAGTTGACTAGATTTAAAACACATACTCTTGATAATGCAGAAGGCAAATAGAAGTATACACCATGCTTCCTATGAAAGGCCTGTATTTCTATTCGGTTAGGTTTCTTTCTCTCCATGATATTAGGATTAGTAGTCAGAGTCTAGTAGGGTATGGGTTAGTGTCAGGGATTCAGTATTTCAAATGGAAAAAAGGAAAATGAATCTAATGTGTATGCAAAAATGTGATACACAAAAATCTTCCCTCTCTCATCCAGAACAATGCCTTGACATAACCATCGCTAAAAGTAAGACACAATTAGAGGAGAGGAGTTAGAAAATCTGAATATATATGTGGAATGGAAAATGCTCAGGAGTTCACAACACTGGAGGTGGTAGAACAGTTTCCAAAAGTAAGGGAGAGGGTAAACAATCCAGAAACATGGAGCTGTGCTGGCCTTGAGATTTTTTGAGAAACTTCCTCTGAGGTTGGGAACAAGAAATATATGTAATTGTTAGGAGATTTAGCTTCGTTTGTAGTGACACCATGAAATCTGGGTCTGCATCTCTATGACCTGGAGCACATGGTCCTTATTTTCTAATGAACATGAGGGAGCAGTTCTGAATTCTCTCTTTGTAGGTAAACTGTGGCCACTGGGAGCTAAGTGTCTTTCCGTGTGGACTGTGAAGCCATTTGGTGATCCTCCACTTTCCAGGGTGATTCTTACTGCTGCACTGGGAGTTTGGTATTTGCTTCACGAAATACAAGGAGTTCAACTGGGACAAAATGCTGGAGGGAGTTCTGTCATGTGTGGTTGGTCAGGGACGCAAAGAGAATGTACGAACCAGGCTTCTATCCTACATAGCTTTCCCCTTGACTATAGCAACCTGATTCTGAACATTGCCCTGAAACCTCTCCATATGACAAGATGCCTTTACATATAAAGGTCTCCTGCCTGCACCATGTCAGTCGCAAGTCTTTCGAAGCCAATGGAAGATCCAGGTGGTCCTACCAAAAATATTTATTTACACACCTACAGTCCACTTCTCTACGCCCACTACTCATTAGGCTCCAAATTACTGGCATCTCTGTTCTACACCGTTTTCACGAAAACCAGTCAATCAAGGCACTCTTTGGTACACTCATGATCAGCAACAGGAAATCCAAAGTTTATCCAGTGCCACCTGGTCATGGGAATTTCAAAAATTTTATGGTATTAATCTAGTCATTTTTCAAAAATGAAGTTAGAGGCACTGTGGGTTTCAATTAATTCAGGAACCATTAAATGGTGAGGAAGCTCATTTCAATGAAAGCTCTGGAGAACACTCACAGAAAAGCCTTCCAAAAGACTGGCCAAAAGGTCACATGAATCCAGACACATTGAGGTGTACAATGTGAGGTCCATATGTGTTTGGACTCTCAACTAGGGCTGCCAAGTCTTTAAGAATTAAATCATGTGATATCCTGGCTCAGAATCCCCGAGCTCTGTGGAAAGCCATCCTGGGCCTAGATCTCAGTTTCCAAAGGCGATTCTCACGCGTGGCCTAGTAAAATCCCAAGAGAACTCACGACAATACTTCTGTGAGCTCAGATCCAGAACTCATTCTTTAAGGGGAATCACACCAGAGTTCAAGCCCAGGTGATCCCAGTCATCTTTTGCAACTACCACACAAATTACCACAATTAAAACAAGAACACTCCCATATGGCCCTCATCTTCTTTCATATTGACACTCATCATAATTTTGCTGGAGGTTTCCATGAGGGGAGCAGACCAAGACAGTGTTCAAAATAAGCTCCTTTGACCCTCATTTGCCTATAGTAAAGGTGGCCTGGACACCCATCCTGTGAACCAGGAGTGATGAAATAGGCCTGCCATTAATACCACTCCAATTCTCCAATTTGAGGCCTACTGACTGTTTGGTTTAGATTCTTTATGTGAATTTTAGTCATGAAATAACCAAGCACCTATGGGCTAGCCTCTGCAGGTTTTGAAGAACTCATTTGACCCAAAGGATCCCTATTTTCACTTGATGGAGTTCCGGAACCTTACAGAGGAAGTCGAGAGACTTCATCCCAATGGCTGCTCTTTCTGCCATTTTTCCTTTGGATGCAAACATGGGAACTTTCTTTAGATCCATCAGGTGCTGAGAATCTAAGCCTCAGCCACACACAGGGCCAGGGGGCAGATCAGTCACATCCCTTTTCAAAGCACTTAAGAAAAGAGCCACAGGTATGCCCAATCATTTCCATTTGAAAACTGTTTTCTTCAGGCTTCACAAAGGGGTGGCCAGATGTAAAGAACTTCCTGACATTCAGGGCAACAGAACAATAGGTAAGCAAAAGGCCCAAAGCAGGGTTTCTCCTCTGAGACTTTCCTCGTCACACTGATATCTGAGTTTTCTGAGATGCTCGCCATCACCTACAGCTATCCAGTACATGGCCATGTCACAGAGCTTGGAGGTGGTACATATCTTGGACACAAAACCATGGGCCTATTCTTGAAATTGGCCGGAATTCAGGACGAAAATAGAAACTTAGGAAGGTAGCAGGTGTTGCTCATCGATAAGGCAAGCTACAGTCCATTCATAAACGGGGCAATATGAATGCTGAGAAGCTTTCTACTAGACACGACACATCCATTGATGAATTCTCTTTTCTAATGTCTACAACCAGGGAAACAGTGGAATACACAGACATAGAAACACTCGCCCTGTGAAAAGACTTACTAGAAACAGTCCACTTCAAATGAAACAAACCGACTGTCCTACCTATTCTCAGAAAATGAGACAAAACCACAAACCCACAACCACACCCACAAAGGCACCTCCTTCCCCTAAGTAGGTCTTTGACTATCCGGAGTGTCCTCTGACTTGTAGGCCATAATACGTTCCCCCGAAATGGCCTGTCCTGTCTCAGATCTGGTCTCCTTGGCAAACTCTGTGAACTTCTCAGGAGCCAACGGTGAGCCACTAACGACTTTCTCAAGAAAAGCCCCGCTTCCGAGCTTTCCTGGCATTTGGCCTTCTCACGTCTGAAGGTACCAAGAAAGACTGACTGCATTTAGTAAATCCAAACAAGTGAGACCATAGGGACTGGGACTGGGACTGGCTCTGGATGCCTGGCTTCCTGGATCCAAAGTTCAAAGAGTTCCATCACCATGGAAGTGAGGTGAGGTCACTTCCTTCCTGAACTGAATGAGGTCCCTGTCTTGGCAACCACTTTGTCTTAACTGTTACTTCCAAGGGTCCCATGAGATTGAGGCTGCCCCTACTTCCTGTGACACTTTCACAAGTTAGAATGGTATATCAACCATAGGCACCCAGGAATAGATCTCCACACAGGCCTGTTTTGGTCCATGTTCTCTACATTAAGAAGAGAATCTGATTCAGACACAACCTTTTATCCTGACCGGGTTGTTTGCCATGGAAGATGACTTTTGGTCTCTCAGGTCCTTCATAGCTGCCTACATCTTCTCCAGGGATCATTTCTGCATGGGCCTTTGAGGTTCTCAGCAGATGGAAGTTTCCCTACATTTCTGTATTGTAAAATCAATTTTTTCCCTGCTCTTCTATAAAGTTAGATTGAGGGAATAGTGTATGATTATGGTTAAAAACATGTTTGATTTGGGTTAGAAATCATTGTGCTGGATGAATAATGGTATTGGGAACCTGCTATGTGTATAAGAATATATAGGTGTAATATATGTATGAAAAAAGAAATCTAAGTATGATTTGAAGGCCAGAAGGGCATTGGGCCCTTGATTGGGATACACAGCATTGAATTACGTTCTGCAGAGATGTCTCTGATAAATCGATATACAATGGCATAGGACCTTGTACCTTGCATGAATTAATGTAGAAGGAACATCCAGTCAAAAAGGGATAGTCGGTAGTGAAAGGTTAATAAAATAGGTACTTGCTATTTCCTGTTTTTCTGTATGCTTAAAAAAACACTGTTGAAATCTTGAGAAATGTTTGCTAATCTTGTTCTAGAATGTACTGTTCCCAACTGCCAAACTGCAGAATGTACTGCCTCACTCGGTGTCACGCGAACCGCCCACTCACCCTTACACATCAGTAAACTTCCCTCCCTTCCCTCTCCAAGGAATGTATGTAAGCTCTGCATAACCTGTTCTCAGAGCTCTCTGATCTATTTAAGTTAGCTGTGAGCCCCAGCAAGCTGGACCCAAAATAACCCTTTGCTGTTGCATGAGACAGTCTCTTGGTAGTCTCTTCCTGCAACACTCACCTGACCTTTACATATTGAGGTTCCACCGAGTTCCGGCAGTGGCGGATGAGAGACCCCAACGGGCTAATCTCGGAGCAAGTAACGCGCCTCTTTCCGGTTTCAGGTGTCATGTTAGGGCTTGGCAAAATTGCTGGCGATGAAGAGCCTGGGGTCTCTCCGACGGTGGCTGAGAGACGTGTCACAGAGACATAGGGCACCTCCCTGGGGGACCCCGCAGAGGACTCGGAGAATCAAGGAACAATTGCTTCATCGACTCAGTGATATTTTCTTTTAGATTCGGTATTGCCATCCTATCGGGTTTTGCCGGCTACGCATTCCTGGTCTCAGTGTTGGATGTCCATTGCCTGTCTTTATGGTCTTGTCTTATCTGTGTCATGTGTCTTTGCTTTTACTGTTTGTGTACCTTTCATTATGGGACAGAGCACTTCAATGCCTCTGTCCCTGACCCTTGATCACTGAACCAAAGTCCGCTTAAGGGCTCAGAATCTTTCTTTTTTTAGTAAAACGCTGGACCTGGCAGACTCTCTGTGCCTCAGAATGGCCCATCTTTGGAGTCGTATGGCCCCAAGAAAGATCTTTCTACTTCCCACTAATTTAAAAAGTCAGAGATATTGTCTTTCAGCCAGGGCCACATAGCCATCCTGATCAACAGCCATATATCTTAACTTTGCAGGACCTCTGCAAATCTCCTCCTCCATGGGTGAAGCCTTTCCTTGCCCATGCCTCTGCTCATACTCCTTCCCACATGATCTCTCAAACCCTCACCTCTTCCTCCTCCTCCACCCTCTGTTTTCCCTGAGTCACAAGAATTGACTCTACTGGACTCTTCCTCCTCTCTTTATCCCCTGCCCTCGTCCCCTAACATACAACACACTCTAAGTGATTCCCCTGCTGCTGACTAAGCCTCTCTACCATTGGAGGAAGCTAAGCTGGTAATAGGATCTGATAATGGACTGATGTTCATGGCCCAGGTAAGTCAGGGGTTAGCCAGGAACCTGGGGATTAATTGGAAGTTATATTGTGCTTATAGACCCCAGAGTTCAGGACAAGTAGAAAGAATGAATAGAACCATTGAAGAGACCTTAACGAAATTAAGCTTAGAGACCAGCATAAAAGATTGGACTGTGCTCCTGACTTATGCAATGTTTCATGCAAGAAAAAATCCTTCTGTTTCTTTGAGTAACCTTACCCCCTGAGAAATTCTCTATGGTGGCCCTCGTCCAGTAAGGGTCCTAAGCCCAACTTTAAGACCTAAGGATCCTTTCCACACCCTCTTGCTTGACAGACTTAAAGCTCTTGAAAGAACTCAGTGATACCTGTGAAAATAGCTGCCCACTGCGTAACAAACTGTGTACCAGGGGATTCCACATCCATATCAAATAAGAGACTTCATGTATGTAAGATGACATCAGGTGTCATCCCTGGAACCCAGCTGGAAAGGACCATACCAGGTGCTACTTATAACACCTACAGTGGTAAAGGTATACAGAATCACTTCTTGGATCCATGCCTCTCATCTCAAGCCTGCTCCTTGTTCAGAATCATTCTGGAAACTGGAAAAGACTGGTAACAGTTTCAAATTGTGTATTCGCCATGTGGATAAGGTTATATACTCTCCCCTTGGCCACAGGTAGTCCTAACCCTCATCAGACTTTTAAGCAGCGATGGCTGATCACAAATCCTACTGGAAAAGTGTATAATCTGTCTCACATACAGCCCCCTTAGGGACCTGGTGGCCATCTCTCCACCCAGACATTTGTCAGCTGGCCATAGGTTTTTTCTATTGGGATATCCCTGATGAAGAAAATCCCACTAAAATACCATTAAATCCCTTCTGTACCATAGATAATGGAAACAAACATTATGGATGTAGGGACACGCGAGCCAGATGCAGGTTGGCTAGCCTAGATTACTATGTTTGCCGGGAAACTATCAAAGCCACAAACAGTAACGGCTGTGTGGGGGAAAAACCGACTTCTTCTGTATGTCATGGAGATGTGAGCATACAGAGGCTGCCTGATGGAACCCCAATACTTCATCAAATTCAGTACACAGCATTGGCCATATTACCAAGTAGACAACAGAAAAAGGATGGCCCCCAGAGGGGTCTCTAGATCCTCAAATTTTGCGTGACCTTTTTAACTTCTGCAAGTGCTCAAAAGGGTGAAAGGAGATTCCCCTATGTGGAAGCCCTTTCCCTCCTTCACTCACATCCTGAACTATGCTTCTCCAATAGATTTTTATCCTCAGCCTTCTGCTCCAGACTCTCTGCTGTCACTCCCACCTAAGCAACGTGATTTCTCCCCTCCAATTACTAGATCAGAATCCCAAACCTCCACCAGTTCTCAGACAATTGCCCGCTTGTGAGGTAGCAGGTACTGAGGTACCCCTCCACCCACTCACTCCTCTCTCTTCCTGTCAGTGCCCACACCGGGTCCCACCAGGTCCTCTTTCCAGCTAACCCAAAGCTCAAACGAGCTGAGGAGAGCTCTCAGACCCTTATCCAAGATGTAATATAAATGGCCATTAAAGTTGCTTTGTCATCACTGAAAACAGGTTACTAAAATTTAAAGTCCCTCACAGGATTTTGGGATACTCACTCCCGTTTTCTGCTCTGCTCTACCTGTTCTACTGCTCAAGTTTTTTGCTAGGAAATTCCCAAACACCTTTCCAATTATTCTTTTACATCTCTCTTTTTCCTCATTCTCAGATCCTCGGAGCTTCTCTCAGCCCCACCTTCCCCGTATTCCCCCTCTGTACCAGGCCCACAGAAAAGTCTTAAATGTCCTTCTCCAGAAGTCTTCACCATGGCTGACTTTAGAACTTTCAGCATAGAGTTTCTATAAAGAGTTCAATGTAGATAAACTTTCTCTTTTTGTATTGCCCTGTTATACTTGGCCACTGGCTAAAAAACTCAGTACTTCTAAGCTAGAAAACCCCTAACTAGTTTTTCACAAAATATGTGAACAAGTCCTCTGGCCTTCAGCTGGGGCTTCACAGAAATGGCCACATTTCTAAGATAAAGAAATTACCAACTGGGCTCCGTTGTAACAGCTGGCAGGGGGAAAATAAGAAAGGGAATAAAAAGCTCTCCTCCTCCCAGGTGTCCTTGAAAATTTAACTTGCCCAGAACAGAGGAAAAATCAGAAACATATACTGCTTTTTTGAACTTCTGCAGACTGTAAACTTCTCAGCCCCATCCCTTATATGTTGGGTACACAATTCTGAAACTACCTAAACTTGAGTTTCAGGGGATTAATTTATTACAACAGAAGCAATGCCCTCTGAATCCAGTTGCAACAATATAGGACTGTTTCCCTGTCTTCAGTGCTATCTTAGGTGCCTTGCCTTGTCTGGCCCTACAACAGCATAATTCTATATACTTAAACATTGTTTATGTTTTCATGAAATGATCAACAGATGTGATTATTTTGAAATGTTGCAGATGTTTCCCAGAAAGCTCTATCATGACGCAGGTTCGTTTGAAGATCAAATAGGGGGGGCATACAACCGATTCCACTGGGAACTTGTATCCCTCACTTTAGCCATCCTATTAGGAATAGGAGTTGCTGCACGGTGGGCACAGGAACCACTGCCATTGTCCATGGGACACAACAAATGACCCAATTAGAAGAAGCAATAGAGCAAAACTAAGATATTAGAAACCTCCATCAGAGCTTTGCATGAATCTTTAACCTCTCTCTCTGAAGTTGTTTTAAAGAACAGTTGAGGGTTGGACCTCCTCTTCATTAGAGAAGGGGGCCTTTGTGCTGCATTGAGGGAATAATGTTGTTTATATGCTGACCATACTGGAGTTGTAATAAAATCTATGAGTAAATTTAAAAGATACCTTGAAGAGCATCAACAAGAGAGAGAGGCCCAAAAAGGGTGGCTTGAGTCTTGGTTCACACACTCCTCCTGGTTAACTACATTTTTATCAACCCTGGCCGGTACAATAATAATCCTCATATTATTGCTAACTATAAAATCCTGTTTGCTCAACCGTGTAATTTCTTTTCTCCAGGCTCAAATTGGACGAGTTAAACTTATGGTAATACCCCACTAGCAGACATAGACTGTGACACCCTCCAATGATCATTTTTATGATTAAAAGTAGCCAGAAGAAGAAGTGGGGAATTAAAGGTTAATAAAATAGGTACTTGTCACTTCTTGTTTTTCTGTATGCTTAACAAAACACTATTGAAATCTTGAGAAATGCTTGCAAATCTTGTTCCCAGAATGTTCTGTCCCCAACTGCCCAACTGCAGAATGTACTCCCTCACCCAGTTGAATGCAAACCACCCACTCACCCTGACCCATCAATAAAATTCACTCCCTGCCCTCTCCAGGGAAAGTATATAAGCTCTATTTAAGCTATTCTCAGGGCTATCTGCTCTATTAAAGTGATCTCTGAGCCCCAGCATGCTGGACACCCAAAAAATCCTTTGATGTTGCAAGAGATAGTCTGTTGGTGGTCTCCTCCTCTGAAGCTCGCCCCACATTTACTTGGATGATTGAATGTAGAAGAGAACATTCAGTCAAAAACGATAGTCTGTAGCATTAGGAAGATAGTCAGTACTTTTATGAAGAAGGGTGAGTATAGGAATTTGAAAAAAAATTTCTTTAGCAATAGGGTTTCTATTAGAGAGTGAATGTAAATGTCAGCACAGGTGAAGAGTCAGTCACAATGATGAACTGGGGAAAATATGTAGGAAAGCAGATATCAATAGAGACATTACAAAATCAGGCAAAGTATAAAGTGAGTGATAGGATTAGATATTTTGAACAGGGTTGAGTTTAAATATATAATCTTAGGAAGAAACAAATATGTAGTCACAATTAGGATTGACATTTGAGAGCATTAGGCAAATTTCAGGTGGATGAATATTTCTCAGAATAATCTTGTGAATAGTTGATTATAAATCCACATAATAAACATGAATGAATTTAGGGAGTGTATATAAGACACATATATTTCATATTTTGAAAAATCTGGAGAGTGTATATATATATACACACTATATATATATATATATATATATATATATATATATATATATATATATATATATACAAAACACACACACAGACAAAAAAGTAGCAATATATATGTCAATCAAAATTCATTATAAAATATTTATCATCCACAGATCTAAAAATATTAATTTTACTGAACATGGATTTATGTATAATGCTGTTCAACTAGCAAGCTCAACCATAGGTTGAATATCCAATTCCAACAAGTTTAGTAGGAGTGATCTCTTCTAACAATTTGTATCTGCCAAGTCAGCCACCTCACAAGAATGTACGTGTGGTACCAGGGAGGAATCTAAATGTGCATATAAGAATACAGAGAAAGGGAGACAGGAATTCACATATTTGTTAACCTTAAAAATACATGGACAACTATTTCAACAATAAATTGACTAGATTCATAACTCCAACTCTGTATCATGCAAAAGAAAAGTACAACAATACACCAGGCCTACTCTGAACTGCTTGTATTTCGATTCTGTTTGGGTTATTTTTCTCCATCATATTAGAATTAGTAGTCAGAGTCTGGTCGGGTATGGGTTAGAGTCAGGGATTCAGTATTTTGAATGGAAAATAGAAAACTGAATCCAATGTTTATGCAAATATATGCTACAGAAAATTCTTCCCACTCTCCTCCAGAACAATGCCTTGACATTACCTTCGCCCCAAGTAAGACACAATTAGAAGAGAAGAGTTAGAAAAACTGTGAATACCTATCAGGAATGGAAAATGCTCCAGATTTCACATCTTTGGAGGCGGTAGAGGAGTTTCCAAAAGTAAGGGACAGGGTAAACACTCCACAAATATGGAGCTCTGCTGGCCTAAAGACTTTTTGAGAATCTGCCTTTAAGGTTGGGCACTTAAAATATATGTTGTTTTCAGGAGCTTTAGCTTTATTTGTAGTGAGACAATCAAAGCTCGATCTGCATCTATGTGACCTGGAGGACATGGTTATTTATTTTTCAATAAAAATGAGGCAGCAGTGCTGAATTCTCTCTTTGTAGGTAAACTGTGGCCGCTGAGGGCTAAGTGTCTCCCCGTGTGGACTGTGAAACAACTTGGTCATCCTCCAATTATCGTGGTGTTTCTTGCTGCTGCACTGGGAGTTTGGTATTTGCTTCATTAAATACAACGAGTTTAAATGGGAAACAGTGCTGAAGGGAGTTCTGTCAGCTGTGGTGTGCAGGGTCTCCAGGAGAATGCACCAACCAGGGTTCTATCCCACGTAGCTTGCCCCCTTGACAATAGCAACATGATTCTGAACATTGCCCTAAAATCTCTCCATATAAAAATATGCCTTTACGTATATGGGTCTGATGGCTGCACCATGTCAGTCTCAAGCCATTTGGAAGCCAATGGAAGATCCACATGGCCCCACCACAGATGTTTTATCACTCACTTGCGTAACACTTCTCTAGGCCCACTACTCACTAGGCTTCTACTTACCAGCATCTCTGTTCTACACCATTTTCCTGAAACCCAGTCAATCAAGGCCCTGTCTGGTATATTCATGATCATCAACAGGACATCAAAGGTCCTCCAGTGACATCTGGTCATGGGAATTTTAAAAATTTCATGGTAATTATCTAGCAATTTTTCACGGATGAATTTGGAGGCACTGTGGTTTGCAATTCATTCAGGAACCATTAAAGGGTTAGGAAGCTAATTTGAGGGAAAGCTCTGGAGCACTCTCACAGGCAAGGCTACCCAAAGAGTGGCCAAAAAGTCACATGAAGCGAGGCCAATTGAGGTCTATAAAGCGAGGTCCATGTGTGTTTTGAATCTCAATAATGCATGCCAAGTCTTTCAGAATAAAATCATGTAATATCCTGGATGAGATTCCCAGTGTTCTGTGGAAAGCCAACCTGTGCCTAGATCTCAGGTTCCAATGGCAACTTCATGCCTGGCCTCCTAAAATCCCAACACAATTCATGGCAATACTTCTCTCAGGTCAGTTCCAGAACTCAGTCTATAAGGAGAATCACACCAGAGTTCAAGTCCAGGTGGACCCAGACAACTCTTCCAACCGCGACTCAAATGAAAACAATTAAAACCAAAATACTCCCTCATGGACCTATTCTTCTTCCATATAGACACCAATCATAACCTCTTCCTGGAGTTTTCCATGAGTTGGGCAGCCCAAGAGAATGTCCAAAATAAGCTTCTTGCACCTCTTTTGCCTAACTTCAGGGTGGCCTGGGCACCCTTCCTGTGAATCAGGAGTGATCAAATAGGCCTGCCCTTAATACTGCTCCGCTTATCCAATTTGAGGCTCTCTGACTGTGGGGTCTAGATTCTTTATGTGAATTGGAGTCATGAGAAAAGCCAAGACAGTGTCCAAAATCAGCTCGCTTGCCCCTCATTTGCCTAAAGTCAGGGTGGCCTGGACACCGTTTCTGTGAACGAGGAGTGATCAAATAAGCCTGCCGTTAATACTTCTGTGTTTCTCCAATTTGACGCCTACTGATTTCAGGTATCAATTCTTTATGTGATTTGGAGTTATGCGAAAACCCAAGCACCTCTGCAGGGAATTGAAGAACTCATTTGACCCAAAGAATCCCTATTCTCACTTGATGGAGTTCAGGAACTTAACAGAGGAAGGCAAGAGACTTCATCCATAATGAATGATTTTTTTTTTTGCCATTATGGTTTTGGACGCGCACGTGGGATCATTCTTTAGATCCATCAGGTGCTGAGAATCTAAGTCATAGACACAAACATGGCCAAGAGACTAATTCAGACACATCCCTTCCCAAAGCAATTAAGCAAAGACCCACAGGTGATGACATTCATTTCCATTTGAAAACTGTTTACTTCAGGCTTCACAAAGTGGTGGATTGAGGCAAAGAACTTCCTGACATTCAGTGCAAAAGAACAATAAGTAAGCAAAAGGCCCAAAGCAGGGTTTCTCCACTGAGACTTTCCTGGTCACACTGATATCTGCGTTTTCTGAGATGCTCGCCATTCTCTTCAGCTATCCAGTACATGGCCATGTCACAGAGTTTGGAGGTGGTACATATTTTGGACACAAATCCATGAGCCTATTCTGGATAGTGGCCAGAATTCAGGAAGAAAATAGCAACTTAGAAAGATAGCAGGTGTTGCACATCAACAAAACAAGCTGCACTCCATTCATATATTGGGCAGGTTGAATTATGGGAAGATTTACACTAGACAGTACACATCCATTAATGCATTCTCTTTTCCAATATCTACAACAACGGACACAGTGGGATACACAGACATAGAAACACTTGCCTTGTCAAATGACTTACTAGAAACTGTCCACTCCAAACCAAACTAACCGCCTTTCCCATCTATTCTCAGAACATGAGACAAAACAATAAACCCACACACACTCCCACAAAGGCACCTCCTTCCCCCAATTAGGTCTGTGACTATCCAGATTGTCCTCTGACAGGTGGGCCATACTATGTTCCCCTGAAATGGTCCGTCTTCTCTAAGATCTGGTGAAATATAAGGATGAAAACAGAAATCTAGGTATGATTTGAAGCCCAGAAGGGTTTTTCCCTTGATTGGGATACTTAGCTTTGAATTATGCTCTGCAAAGTTGTCTCAGATAATTCGATATACAATGGCATAGGACCTTTTACATTGGATGATTGAATGTAGAAGAGAACATCCAATCAAAAAGGGATAGTCGGTAGGATTAGGAAGATAGTCGGTAGGTTTAGAAAGAAGAGTGAGTATAGGATTTGGACCAAAAGTTCTTTAGCAATAGGGTTTCGATTATAGAGTGAATGTAAATGTCAGCACATATGAAGTGTCAGTCACTAGGATCAACTTGGGAAAATATGTAAAAAAGCAGATATCAATAGAAACATTATGAAATCAGGCAAAGTATAAAGTGAGTGATAGGATTAGACATTTTCAACAGGGTTGAGTTTGAATATATAAATTAGGAAGAAACAAATATGTAGTCACCAATAGGATTGACAATTGACAGCATTAGGCAACCTGGACATGGATGTTTTTAGTAATCCATGTACACTTTACATTTAGGCTTTGGTACAATCATAAATGTGACCTTTACATTTTTTTGTCCAGAATATTACTTTGATTAAATGTATATGTACATCAGGTGACATGAGTATGTCTTCCACCATTTCTGCGAGCAATATATTGAAGATGTAAAATTAGAATCGGGGGTACAAAGAGGTGTACCCTGTGTCTATGAATATAGAGATAAAGCATGAATAGACCCTAATGTGAATAAATAATATAACTTTTTTCAACTTTAATAAATGAATTGATCTAATATCTGAAAAATTACAGGAAATTGTATATTGATATACAATCATTCATTCCAAGCAGTTATACATCTAATGGTAATATTCGTGTTTTGGTTTATCATGAAGAGTGTGTGAGTTTTGCTTCAAAAGTGACTTTGGAAATCGAAAATAATGTGTTTGGAAAGAAGACTCATGAAAATACCAGTAAAGAAACCCTGACAATACATGTGTTCTGAAGCAAAAAGTGATTAAATTTGAAACAAATGCCTATAAATTTGTGAACTTGTGGATGAAATGTATATCCTATGATGTGCAAAAACTGAAGAAATAATAATGTACCAGTGTCGAATACAAATGAATAAAGAATTACATATCATGTCCCATAGGAATCTACTTGCATTGATGTTAGACTGGGTCAGTTACTGTAGAATAATTAGGATTTGTATGCATCATTCCCTGAAGTT
This sequence comes from Callospermophilus lateralis, assembly GCF_048772815.1. Taxonomy (NCBI): domain Eukaryota; kingdom Metazoa; phylum Chordata; class Mammalia; order Rodentia; family Sciuridae; genus Callospermophilus; species Callospermophilus lateralis. The sequence goes on along the minus strand of NW_027512531.1, from coordinate 355,296 downwards.
AGTTTTCAGTACTAGGAAACAAATATGTATTTCAGGTGGATGAATATTTCTGAGAATAATCTTGTGAAATGTTGATTAAAAATCTACATACATGAACATGAATGAATTTAGAGAGTGTATATTAGACACATATATTTCATATTTTGAAAAATCTGGAGAGTGTATACACACACACACACACAAATAAAAAACACTCACAGACATTAAAAAGTAGCAATATAAATGCCAATCGAAATTCATCAGTAAATATATATCATCCACAGATGCAAAAATGTTTATTTTACTGAACATGAGTTTATGTATAATGTTGTTCTACTAGGACGCTCCCTATAGGTTGAATTTTCAGTTCCAACAGCGTTTAGGAGGAGTGATCTCTTCTCACAATTTGTATCTGCCAAGTCAGCCACCTCACAAAGATGTACGTGTGATACCTCGTAGGATTCTATATATGCATATAAATATACAAGTGTGAATAGGCTAAAGAGAAAGGGAAACATGAATTCTCATATTTGTTAACTTTAAAAACACATGGAGATCTTTTTCTATTAAACATTGACCAGATTTATAACTCCTACCTTGTATAATGCAAAATGCAAGTCCAACTATACAACATGCCTCCAATGAACTGCTTGTATTTCTATAGGTTTGTGTTATTTTTCTCTATCATATTAGGATGAGTTGTCTGAGTCTAGTAGGTATGGGTTAGTGTCAGGGATTCAGTATTTCAAAAGGAAAATTGGAAATTGAATCCAATTTGTATGCAAATATATGCTGCACAAATATCCTCCCACTCTCATCCAGAACAATGCCTTGAAATTACCTTCACCCCAAGTAAGACACAGTTAGAGGAGAATAGATAGAAAATCAGTGAATACATATCTGGAATGGAAAATGCTCAGGAGTTCACAACCTTGGAGGTTGTAGAGGAGTTTCCAAAAGTAAGGGACAGGGTAAACACTCCACAAACATGGAGCTCTGCTGGCCTAAAAACTTTTAGAGCAACTGCCTCTGAGTTTGGGAACGTGAAAATTATGTTGTTGTCAGGAGAATTGGCTTCCTTTGTAGAGAGACCATCAAAGCTGGGACTGCCTCTATGTGACGTGGAGGACATGGTATCTTATTTTCCAATGAACATGAGGTAGCAGTGTTGATTTTCTTCTTTTTAGGTAAACTGTGGCCTCTGTGGGCTAAGTGTCTCCCCGTTGGACTGTGAAGCCATTTGGTCCTCCTCCACTTTTTGTGGGGTTTTTGCTGCTGAACTGGGAGTTTGGTATTTGCTTCATGAAATTCAAGGAGTTCAACTGAGACACAGTGCTGGAGGGAGTTCTGCCATGTGCGGTGGTTCAGAGTCTGCAGAAGAACGCACCAACCATGCTTCTATCCCTCAAAGCTTGCCACATTGCATCCTTGTCCATAGCAACCTGATTCTGAACATTGCCCTGAATCCTCTTCATATAACAAGATGCCTTTAATTACAAGGGTCTGCTGGCTGCTTCATGTAATCCACAAGCCATTTGGAAGCCAATGGAAGATCCACATTGCTCCAACAGAGATGTTTTATCACACTCCTGCCCACCAAAGCTCTAGGCCCACTTCTCAGCAGGCTGCAACTTTCTGGCACCTCTGTTCTACACCATTTTCATGAAACCCAGTCAAGCAAGGCACTGTCTGGTACATCCATGATCAGCAACAGGACATCCAAAGGTTCTCCAGTGCCACCTGGTCATGGGAATTTCAAAAATTTCATGGTATTTATTTAGACATTTTTCAAGGATGAAGTTGGAGGCACTGTGGGTTTCAATTCATTCAGGAACCAGTAAATGGTGAGCAAGATTATTTCAATGAAAGCTCTGGAGAACCCTCACAGGCAAGGCTTCCCAAAGAATGGCCAAAAGGTCACATTAAGCCAGGCCCATTGAGGTCTACAATATGAGGTCCATGTGTGTTTTCACTCTCAACTATGGCTGCCAAGTCTTTCGAATGAAATCATGTGATATCTTGGCTGAAATTCCCAGAGCTCTGTGGAAAGCCACTCTGGGGCTAGATCTCAGTTTCCAAGGGTGACTCTCATACATCGCCTCTTAAATCACAACACAATACATGGCAATACTTCTCTGAGATCAGTTCCTGAACTCAGGCTATAAGGGGAATCACACCAGAGTTCAAGCCCAGGTAGACCTTGTTATGTCTTCCAACTGTCACACAAATATCCACAATTAAATCCAAAACACTTCCACATGGCACTCATCTTCTTCCATTTACACAATCATCATAACCTCTGGCTGGAGGTTTCCATGAGGGGTGCAGCCCAAGACAGTGTCCAATATAACCTCCCTTGTCCCTCTTTTGCCTAAAATCAGGGTGGCCAGGACATCCTTCCAGTGAACCAAGAGTGATCAAAAAGGCCTCCCATTAATATGGCACTGCTTCTCCAATTTGAGGCCTACTGACTGTGTGTTTTAGATTCTTTATGTGAATTGGAGTCTTGAGAAAAACCAAGCGCTTATGGGCTAGCCTCTGCAGGGTTTTGAGGAACACATTTGAACCAAATGATCACTGTTCTCACATGATGGAGAACAGGACACTTACAGAGGAATGCGAGAGACTTCATCCACACTGACTGCTCTTTTGTCCATTTTGGTTTTGGATGCACACATGGGATCCTTCTTTAGATCCATCAGGTGCTGAGAATCTAAGCCACAGTCTCACACAGGGCCAAAAGACTGATTCAGACACATCCCTTTCCAAAGCAATTAAGCAAAGAGCCACAGGTGATGCCCTTTCATTTCCATTTGAAAACTGTTTCTTTAGGCTCTACAATGGTGTGGCCTGAGGCAAAGGCCTTCCTGACATTCAGGGCAACAGAACAATTGATGAGCAAAAGGCCCAAAGTAGGGTTTCTTCACTTAGAATTTCCTGGTCAAACTGATATCTGAGTTTTCTGAGATGCTCCCATTTCTTTCAGCTATTCAGTATATGGCCATGTCACAGAGCTTGGAGGTGGTACATATTTTGGACACAAAACCATGAGCCTATTCTGGAGAGTGGCCAGAATTCAGGAAGAAAACCGGAACTTAGGAAGATTGTTGGAGTTGTCCACCCATAAGTCAAGCCGCAGTCCATTCATAAATTGGGCAAGTTGAGTCTAGACAGGACACATCCAATGATTCATTCTCTTATCTAATATCTAAAACCACGGACACAGTGGGATACACAGACAAAGAAACACTGGCCTTGTCAAACGACTTACCAGAAACAGTTCACTCCAAACCAAACAAACCGCCTTTCCTACCTATTCTCAGAACATGAGACAAAATCTCAAACCCACACCCACACACACAAAGGAAGCTCCTTCCCCCAAGTAGGTCTGCGACTATTGGGAGTGTCCTCTGACTGGTGGGCCAAACTATGTTCTGATGAAATCGCCTGTCCTGTGTCACATATGGTCTCCTTGGCCAAATCTGTGAAGTTGTCACTAGCCAGCGGTGAGCCACTACCTGCTTTCTCAGGAAAGGCCCCTCTTTAGAGCTTTCCTGACATTTGTTCATCCTCACCTCAGTAGGTACCAAGAAAGACTGACTCTGTCCTTGGTAAATCCAAAAAATACGACCACTGGGACTGGGACTGAGACTGGCTCTGGGTGCCTGGCTTCCCGGATTCCAAGTTCAGAGAGTTCCATCACCAAGGAAGTGAGGTGAGATTACTTCCTTCAGGAATTCTTTGAGGTCATTACCTTGGCAACCACTTTGTCCTAACTGTTGCTTACAATACTCCTATGAGATGGAGGCTGCCCCTTCTTCCTGTGACACTTTTACAAGTTAGAATGGTATATCAACCATAGGGACCCCGGAACAGCTCTCCACACATGCCTGGTTTGGTCTATCTTCTCTACATTAACAAGAGAGAGGCTTATTCAGACACAACCCTTCATCCTGGGAAGGTTGTTTGCGATGGAAGATGACATTTGCTCTCTCAGGTCCTTCATAGCTGCCTACATCTTCTCCAGGGATCAAGTCTGCATGGACATTTGAGGTTCTCAGCAGGAGGAAGATACCCTACATTCCTGTATTGTAAGATGAACTCTGTCCCTGCTCTTCTGCAAAGTTAGATTAAGGTAAGAGTGTATGGTTAGGGTTAATAACATGTTCGATTTGGGTTACGAATCATTGCGAAGGATGATTAATAGTATTGGGAACCTGCGATATTTATAAGATTATAGAGGTGAAATATAAGTATGGAAACAGAAATCTAGGTAAGATTTGAAGCCCAGAAGGGCATTAGGCCCTTGATTGGGATACTTAGCTTATAATTACGTTCTGCACAGATGTCTCAGATAAATCGATAATCAATGGCATAGGACCTTACACCTTGGATGATTGATTTTAGAAGAGAACATCCACTCAAATTGAGATAGTCGGTGGGATTAGGAAGGTAGTCAGTAGGTTTAGGAAATAGAGTGAGTATAGGATTTGGGGCAAAAGTTCTGTAGCAATAGGGTTTTTGTTATAGAGTGAATGTAAATTTCAGCACATGTGAAGAGTCAGTCACATGATGAACTGGGGAAAATATGTAAAAAGGAAAATATCAATACAGACATTATGAAATGAGGCAATTATACAGTGAGTGATAGGATTAGACATTTTCAATAGGGTTGAGATTGAATACATAATCTTAGGAAGAAACAAATATGTCGTCACCAATAGGAATGACATTTGAAAGCATTAGGCAACCTGGACATTTATCGTTTTAGTAATCCATGTTCACTTTCCATTTAGGATTTGGTACAATCATAAGTGTGATCTTTGCATTTTGTGCCCAGAAAAATATTGTGATCAAATGTGTATGTAGATCATATGACATGAGTATTTCTTCCACCATTACTGGGAGCAATATTTGAAGACATATAAATTAGTATTGGGGGTACAAAGTGGTGTACCCTGTGTCTTTGAATATAGAGATAATGCATGAATAGACCATACTGTGAATAAATATTATAACTGGTTCCACTTTAAATAATGGATTGAATTGATATCTGAAAATATATAGGAAATCATATATTGACATACAATCATTCACTCCAACCAGTTATATATCTAATGGTAATCTTAGGGTTATTGTTTATCATGAAGTGTGTGTGAGTTTTGCTTCAAAAGTGATTATGGAAATCGAAAATAATATGTTTGGAAAAAAGTCTCATAAAAAGACCAATCAAGAAATATGGAGGAATTCATGTGTTCTGAAGCAGGAAGTGATTGAAAGTGAAACAAGTGCCTATAAATTTTCTAAATTGTGAATGAAATATATATCCTGTTATGTGCATAAACTGATGAAATAGTAATGTACCAGTGTTGAATAAAAGTGAACGTCAAAATACACATCATGTCCAATAGGAATCTACTTGCATTGATGTTAAACTGGGTCAGTTACTGTAGAAATATTAGAATCGCATGCATTATTCACCAAAGAGAGTTTTTTTTTTTATTTTTATTTATGGTTGTTCAAAACATTACATAGTTCTTGATATATCATATTTTACACTTTGATTCAAGTGGGTTATGAACTCCCATTTTTACCCTGTATACAGATTGCAGAATCACATCAGTTACACATCCATTGATTCACATATTGCCATACTAGTGTCTGTTGTATTCTGCTGCCTTTCGTATCCTCTACTATTCCCCCTGGCCTCCCCGCCCCTCCCCACTTCTCTCTCTACTCCCTCTACTGTAATAAATTTCTCCCCCTTGTATTATTTTTCCCTTTCCCCACAATTCCTCTTGTATGTAATTTTGTATAACCCAGAGGGTCTCCTTCCAATTCCATGCAATTTCCCTTCTCCCTCCCTTCCTCCTCTCATCCCTGTTTAATGTTAATCATCTTGTCATGCTCTTCATCCCTATCTGTTCTTAGTTACTCTCCTTATATCAAAGATGACATTTGGCATTTGTTTTATAGGAATTGTGTAGCTTCACTTAGCATTATCTAGTCTAATGCAATCCATTTCCCTGCAAATTCTATGATTTTTTATTTTTCAATGCAAAGTAATAATCCATTGTGTATAAATGCCACATTTTTTTTATCCATTCTTCTATTGAAGGGCATCTAAGTTGGTTCCACAGTCTTGCTGTTGTGAATTGTGCTGCTATGAACATCGATGTAGCAGTGTCCCTGTAGCATGCTCTTTTTAGGTCTTTAGTGAATAGACCAAGAAGGGCAATAGCTGGGTCAAATGGTGGTTCCATTCCAAGCTTTCCAAGAAATCTCCATACTGCTTTCCAAATTGGCTGCACCAATTTGCAGTCCCACCAGCAATGTACAAGTGTACCTCTTTTCCCACATCCTTGCCAGCACTTCTTGTTGTTTGACTTCATAATGGCTGCTAATCTTACTGGAGTGAGATGGTATCTTAGGGTGGTTTTGATTTGCATTTCTCTGACTGCTGGAGATGGTGAGCATTTTTTCATGTACTTGTTGATTGATTGTATGTCCTCATCTGAGAAGTGTCTGTTGAGGTCCTTGGCCCATTTGTTGATTGGGTTATTTGTTATCTTATTGTCTAATTTTTTGAGTTCTTTGTATACTCTGGATATTAGGGCTCTATCTGAAGTGTGAGTAGTAAAGATTTCTTTCCAGTATGTAGGCTCCCTATTTACCTCTTATTGTTTCTTTTGCTGAGAAAAAACTTTTTTAGTTGAGTAAGTCCCATTTGTTGATTCTAGTTATTAACTCTTGTACCATAGGTGCCCTATTGAGGAATTTGGAGCCCAACCCCACAGTATGTACATCGTAACCAAATTTTTCTTCTATCAGACAGTGTGTCTCTGATTTGATATCAAGGTCCTTGATTCATTTTGAGTTAACTTTTGTGCATGGTGAGAAAAAGGGATTCAGTTTCATTTTGTTATATATGGATTTTCAGTTTTCCCAACTCCATTTGTTGAAGATGCTATCCTTCCTCTATTGCATGCTTTTAGCTCCTTTATCAAATATAAGATAGTTGTAGTTTTGTTGATTGGTTTCTGTGTCCTCTATTCTGTACCATTGGTCCACCTGCCTGTTTTGGTACCAGTACCATGCTATTTTTGTTACTATTGCTCTGTAGTATAGTTTGAAGTCTGGTATCGCTATACCGCCTGATTCACACTTCCTGCTTAGCATTGTTTTGCAATTCTGGGTCTTTTATTTTTTCATATGAATTTCATGATTGCTTTCTCTATTTCTACAAGAAATGCCTTTGGGATTTTGATTGGCATTGGATTAAACCTATAGAGAACTTTTGGTAATATCGCCATTTTGATGATGTTAGTTCTGCCTATCCATGAACAGGGTATATTTTTACATCTTCTAAGATCTTCTATTTCTCTCTTTAGGGTTCTGTAGTTTTCATTGTATAAGACTTTCACCTCTTTTGTTAGGTTGATTCCCATTTTTTTTTTTAGGATATTGTGAATGGAGTGGTTGTCCTCATTTCCATTTCAGAGGATTTGTCACTGATATACAGGAATGCCTTTGATTTATGCGTGTTTATTTTATATCCTGCCACTTTGCTGAATTCATTTATTAGCTCTATTAGTTTCTTTGTAGAACCTTTTGGGTCTGCTAGGTATCGAATCATGTCATCTGCAATAGTGATAATTTAAGTTATTCTTTTCCTATTTATATGCCTTTAATTTCTTTCATCTGTCTAATTGCTCTGGCCAGTCTTTTGATAACTATATTGAACAAAAGTGGTGAGAGCAGGCATCCCTGTCTTGTTCCAGATTTTAGAGGGAATGTCTTCAATTTTTCTCCATTCAGAATGATGCTAGCCTGCGGTTTAGCATAGATTGCTTTTACAATATTGAGGAATGTTCCTGTTATTCCTAGTTTTTCTAGAGTTTTGAACATAAAGGGATGCTGTACTTTGTCGAATGCTTTTTCTGCATCTATCTAGATGATAATATGGTTTTTATTTTAAGTCTATTGATGTGGTGAATAACATTTATTGATTTTCGTATATTGAACCCTCCTTGCATCCCAGGGATGAATCCTACTTGATCATGGTGCACATTTTTTTGATATGTTTTTGTATCTGATTTGCCAGAATTTAATTTAAGATTTTTGCATTTAGGTCATTAGAGATATCGGTCTTTAGTCTTCTTTCTTTGAAGTGTCTATCTGGTGTAGGAATCAGGGTGATATTGGCCTCGTAGAATGAATTTGGAAGATCTCCCTCTTTTTCAATTTTCTGAAATAGCTTTAAAAGTATTGGTATTAGTTCATATTTAAAGGTATTGTAAAACTCTGCTGTATACCCATACGGTCCTGGGATTTTCTTAGTTGGTAATCTTTGGATGTTTTTTTTTTTATTTCCTCAATTGATATTGGTATGTTTAGGTTGTCTATATCCTCCTAACTCACTCTGGTCAGATCATATGACTTAAGAAATTTTTTGATGCCTTCACTATCTTCTATTATTTTAGAGTATAAGGATTCAAAGTAATTTCTGATTATCTTCTGTATTTCTGAAATATCTGTTGTGATATTGCCTTTTTCATCCCGTATGATAGTAATTTGAGTTCTCTCTCCTCATCGTTAGCATGGCTAGGGGTCTGTCCATTTTATTTATTTTTTCCTCCAATTGGTGTGACGTGTCTACCACGCCCGTGGACCCCTGTGGTGTTCTGCCAATCAGTTGCAGGTCTGCCTACCTTGCAGGCGTGGGCGGCGGCACTGCTCTACTCCTACTCCAATTGGGGTGACGTGACTACCACGCCGGCGGGCTGCTGTGCCTGGTCCGCCGGTTGGTCGCAGGTCTGCCTACCTTGTGAGCACGGGCTACAGATCTGTTCTGCCCCTACTCCAAATATGGTAAAGTGTCTGCCGCGCCAGCTGGCCGCTGGGCCTCTTCTTCTGGTCAGGTGCAGGTCTGCTACCTTGTGGGCGTGGGTGGTGGCTCTGCTCTGCCCCTACTCCAATTGGTGTGTCGTGACAACCATGCCGGCATGTTGCTGTGCCTGTTCTGTGCGTGGGCGAAGGCTCTGCTCTGCCCCTACTCCTATTGGGGTGATGTGACTACCATGCTGGTGACCCACTGGGATTTTACTAGGCGTGGGAGAAGGCTCTGCTCTGCAACTACTCCAATTGGGGTGACGTGACTACCACACCTGCGGGTCGCTGGGCCTGTTCTGTGCACGGGCGGCGGCTCTCTTCTGCCTCTACTCCAATTGGGTTGACGTAACTACCATGCAGGTGTGTCACTGGGTCTGTTCCAGTCGCGGGCAGCTGCTCTGCTCTGCCCCTCTTGCTTGATGACAAAGTGAGAGAGACCCGGGTGTTTGTGACTCACTTTCTTCACCAGGAGACCAACTGTTTCTGTCACTGCTGGTATCAATGAAGTTATCTCATCTGCTGCTTTCTGATGACATCAGAAATTTGCCATGTTGGTATCCCATGTGAAAGGCAGCATTTCGTTCCCTTTTCTGGGTGACCAAAGCAATGAGTGAGTCCTGACCGGCCCTCACAAGCCGTGTCTCAATCCTGTTGCCACTGCCTATGAAGGCTCGGTTGATATTTACCTCCACAGTATTCAGCAAGACCCGGAAAGAGAAGCAGTTTCCGCGGGTTCTTTAGCCCTGGGCCAGATCAGTTCCGAGAGGTGGAATTCGGCCGCTCTGGGCTTCACAAATTTGCAGGTGGTAGAGGAGTTTCCAAAAGTAAAGGACAGGGTAAAAACTCCAAAAACATGAAGTTCTGCCAGCCTAACATCTGGAGAAACTGCCTCTGAGGTTGGGCAATGAAATATATGCTGTTGTCAGGAGCATTAGTTTCATTTGTTGTGAGACCATCATAGCTGAGTCTTCATCTATGTGATCTGGATGACATGGATTCTTATTTTCCAATGAACATGAGGCAGCAGTGCTGAATTTTCTATTTGTAGGTAACCTGTGGCCACTGGGGTCTAAATGTCTCCCCTTGTGGACTGTAATTCCATTTGTTCATCCTCCACTCTTCGTGGTATTTCTTGCTGCTGCACTGGGAGTTTGGTATTTGCTTCATGAAATACAAGGAGTTCAACTGGGACACAGTGCTGAAGTGAGTTCTGTCAAGTGTGGTGGGTCAGGTTCGTCAGGAGAATGCACCAACCAGGCTTCTATCCCACATAGCTTGCCCCATTTTCCATAGCAACCTGATTCTGAACATTGCCCTAAAACCTCTCCATATAACAATATGCTTTTACATATAAGGGTCTACTGGCTGCAAAATGTCAGTCACAATCCATTTGGATGCCAATGGCAGATCCACATGCCCCCACCACAGATGTTTTATTACACACCTGCCATCCACTACTCTAGTACAACTACTCAGCAGGATCCAACTTACTGGCATCTCTGTTAAACACCATTTTCATAAAACCCAGTCAATCAAGGCACTGTCTTGTATACTCATGATCAGCAACAGGACATTCAAATGTTCTCCAGAGCTACCCGGTCATGGGAATTTCAAAAATTTCATGGTATTGTCTAGCCAATTTTCAAGGATGAAGTTGGAGGCACTGTGGATTTCAATTCACTCAGAAACCATTAAATGGTGAGGAAGCTCATTTCAATGAAAACTCTGGAGAATTCTTACAGGCAAGGCTTCCAAAAGTGCCCAAAAGTCAGATTAAGCCAGGCCCATTGAGGTCTACAATGTATGTTCCATGTGTGTTTTGACTCTCAAATATGGCTGCCAAGTCTTTAAGAATAATATCATGTGATATCCTGGCTGAGATTCCCTGTGCTCTGTGGAAAGTCACCTTGGGCCTAGATGTCACTTTCCAAGGACAACTCTCATGCATGGCCATCTAAAATTCCAACACAATTCCTGGCAATAATTCTCTGAGATCAGTAAAAGAACTCAGTCTCTAAGGGGAATCACACCAGAGTTCAAGCCTAGGTGGACCCAGTGATCTCTTCCAACCGCCAGACATATGTCCACAATTAAAACCAAACACTCTCACATGGCCCTCATCTTCTTCCATATAGACACTCATCATATCCTCTGGCTGGAGGTTTCCATAAGGGACGCAGCCCACGACAGTGTCTAAAATAAGCTCCCTGCCCCTCATTTGCCTAAAGTCAGGGTGGCCTGGACTCTCTTCCTGTGAACCAGGAGTGATCAAATAGGCCTGCCTTTAATATTGCTTGGCTTCTCCAACTTGAGGCCTTCTAGCTTTGGGGTTTAGATTCTTTAAGTGAATTGGAGTCATGAAAATCAAGCACCTATGGCCTAGCCTCTGCAGGGCTTTGAAGAACTCATTTGACCCAAAGGATCCCTATTCTCACTTGATGAATATCAGGAACCTACCAGAGGAAGGCAAGAGAGTTCATCAACAATATCTGATCTTTTTGCCATTTTGGTTTTGGATGCACGCATGGGATCTATCTTTAGATCCATCAGGTGCTGAGAATCTAAGCCACAGCCTCACACAGGGCCAACAGGCTGATTCAGACATATCCCAATCCTAAGCAATTAAGCAAAGAGCCACAGGTGATGCCCTTTCATTTCCATTTGAAAACTCTTTTCTTCAGGCTTCACAAAGTGGTGGATTGAGGCAAAAAACTTCCTGACATTCAACAGAACAATAGGTAAGCAGAAGGACAAAAGCAGGGTTTCTCCACTGAGACTTTCCTGGTCAACAGATATCTCAGATTTCTGAGATGCTAGCCATTTCCTTCAGCTTCCAGTACATAGCAATGTCACAGATCTTGGAGGCGGTACAAATCTTGCACACAAAACCATGATACTATTCTGGAGAGTCGCCAGAATTGAGAGAGAAAACAGGAAATTAGGAAGCTTGTAGGTGTTGCCCATCGATAAGGCAAGCCAGAGTCCACTCATGAATTGGGCAGGATGAATGCTGGGAAGCTTTCTACTAGACAGAACACATCCATTGATGCATTGTCTTTTCTAATGTCTACAACAATGGACTCAGTGGGATACACACACACATAGGAACACTCGCCTTGTCAAAGGACTTAATACAAATATTCCACTCCATACCAAACAAACCACCTTTCCTACCTATCCTCAGAACATGAGACAAAACCACAAACTCACACCCACACCCACAAAGGCACCTCCTTCCCCCTAGTAGGTCTGTGACTCCCCGGAGTATCCTCTGACTAGTGAGCCATACTATGTTCCTCCAAAATGACCTCTCCTGTCTCAGATCATGTCTGCTTGTCCAACTCTGTGAAGTTCTCAAGAGCCAGCGGTGAGGCACTACCTGCCTTCTCAGGAAAAGCCCCTCTTCAGAGGTTTCCTGGCATTTGGCCTTCCTCACATCTGTAGGTACCAAGAAAGACTGACTCTGTCCTTGGTAAATCCAAACATGTCAGACCACTGGGACTAGGACAGAGACTGTCTCTGGGTGCCTGGCTTCCTGGATTTCAAGTTCAGAGAGTTCCATCACCAAGGAAGTGAGGTGAGATCACCTCCTTCAGGATCTGAATTATGTCACTGCCTTGGCAACCACTTTGTCCTAACAGTTGCTTCCAAAATACTATGAGGTGGAGGCTGCCCTGATTTTCATGGGACACTTTCTCTAGTTAGAATGTTATATCAACCATAAGCACCCGGGAACAGCTTCCACACAGGACTGGTTTGGTCCATGTTCTATACATTAAGAAGAGAGAGATTGATTCAGACTCAACCCTTCATCCTGAAGAGATAGGGAGATGGAAGATGTCTTTTGCTTTCTGAGGTAATTCATAGCTGCCTTCATCTTCACCAGGGATCACTTCTGCATGAACATTTGAGTTTCTCAGCAGGTGAACATCCCCTAGATTCCTGTAGTTTAATACACACACTGTTCCTGCTCTCCTGCAAAGTTAGTGTATGGTTAGGGTTAATAATATGTTCGATTTGGGTTAGGAATCATTCTGCAGGATGAATAATGAGATTGGGAACCTGCGATATTTATAAGAATATATAGGTGAAATATATGTATGAAAACGGGAATCTAAGAAGGATTTGAAGCCCAGAAGGGCATTGAGCCCTTGATTTGGATACTTAGTGTTGAATTATGTTCTGTACAATTGTCTCAGTTAAATCGAAATACAGTGGCATAGGACCTTGTACCTTGGATGATTGAATGTAGAAGAGAACATCCAGTCAAAAAGGGATAGTCAGTAGGATTAGGAAGATAGTCAGTAGGTTTAGGAAGAAGAGTGAGTATATGATTTGGAATAAAAAGCTTCTTTAGCAATAGGGTTTCATTGGGAGAGTGAATGTAAATGTCAGCACATGTGAAGAGTTAGTCACAATGATGAACTGGGGAAAATGTGTAGGAAAGCAGGTGTCAATAGAGACATTACGAAATCAGGCAAAGTATAAAGTGAGTCATAGGATTAGACATTTTCAACAGGGTTGAGTTTGAATACATAATCATAGGAAAAAACAAATATGTCGTCACGAATGGGAATGACATTTGAGAGCATTAGGCAACCTGGACATGGATGTTATTAGTTATCCACGTTCACTTTCCTTTTAGGCTTTTGTACAATCATAAGTGTTACATTTTTATGTTTTTTTTTGTTCAGAATATTACTGTGATAAAATGTATATGTAGATCAGGGGACATGAGTATTTCTTTCACCATTTTTGGGGGCAATATTTTGAAGACGTATACATTAGTATTAGGGGTACAAAGAGGTGTACCCTGTGTCTATTAATATAGAGATAATGCATGAATAGACCATACTATGAATAAATAACGTAACTGATTCCACTTTAAATAATGGATTGAATTGATATGTGAAAATATATAAGAAATCTTATATTGATATACAATCATTCATTCCAACCAGTTATATATCTAATGGTAATATTGGGATTATGGTTTATGAAGAATGGTGTTTGAGTTTTGCTTTATACGTGATGATGTTAAACAAAAATAATGTGTTTGGAAAGAAGTCTCATGAAAAGACCAGTCAAGAAACATGGAGGGATACATGTGTTCTGAATCAGGAAGTGATTGATCGTGAAACAAATGCCTATAAATTTTCTAATTTGTGAATGAAATATATATCCCATGATGTGCATAAACTGAAGACATAGTAACGTACAAGTGTTGAATAAAAATGAAAGTCAAAATACACATCATGTCCCCTAGAAATCAACTTGCATTGATTTTAAACTGGCTAAGTAACTGTAGAAATATTAGGGTTTGTATGCAGCATTCACTGAATTTAGTTTTCAGTACTAGGAAACAATATGTATTTCAGGTGGATGATTATTTCTGAAAATAATCTTGTGGAAAGTTGATTATAAATCCACAGATATGAATATGAATGAATTTAGGGAGTGCATAATAAGACACATATATTTCATATTTTGAAAAATCTAAAGAGTATATATATATATACACACACATGCAAAAGCACAGATATTAAAAAGTAGCAATACAGGAGATCCATTATGAAGGCAGGCATGGAGAAATCAAGTCTCTGATCTCTTCAGCGGGCATAGGGAGTCGTAAACTGTCTAAATGCTGTTTGCTCAGAATCACTAGGCAATATTGACCTGTTGTGAATCTGGCGTGAACAGTCTGGGCCCCTCAGAACACACACAAAGCCCGGATTGGCTGCATTCAAGCTTAGATTCGTCTGGTTTTTGTGACTCAGCACTAACATTCCCGCTGAAATAACTGGTCGGGCTTTCTGAATTGAGAGTTAAAAGCCAACTGAGCCTTCATAGGCAGTGGCCACAGGATTGAAATGGGGCTTGGGAGAGATAGTCAGGACCCACCTGTTGCATTGGTCACCCAGCAAAGGGAACGAACGGTCACCATTTTAATGGGATACCACCATGGCAGAGAACTGACGTCACAGTCGGAGGAGATAACTTCATTGAAACCAGCGCGACAAGTGTGTAATCCCATTGCCATATCTCTCAACAACGCAGGGAAACCTCAAGGGCCCTTCCCACCTCTGCCGTAATGGCCCCTCCCAGCTCTCCAAGGAGCACGATACCTAGACCTAGGGAATCAAGATTGGCTCGGGACTCGCGGCGTGGAATTCCCTGCTACCGCTCCCACCAGTGCTGACAATTGAGGTCTCTTTCACCACCTACCGGGGCCATGGCTCCTGAAGGGCAAGCAAATTCGCTGGAGGTTCTCAGCCCAAAGCTCTACAAACTTAGGGTCTGAGGAAGGCAAACAAGGAGAGTGTGCCCAGGCGTTCATGGAAACAGGGCTACCAGGAGCAGAGGCCTGGCTTGTAACCAGTATTGTGGTGAGCATCACAGGTGAGTGGGGCCTGGCTTGAGGAAGCACAAGAGAAAGCCCTAGGCACTCAGAATTGGAGACCCGCCCAGTCTGGGAGAAAGAGCTGCTGCACAGTGATTGGTTCTCACTTATTGAGAGGAGAAGCTTGGCCCAGTGCGCACAGCTCCACCTACTGAAAGAGAAGTTATTTGAACTCTAGGACTGCATGTATTATTATTATTTTTTTATTTGTTTTTTTTTCTTTCATTTTCATTTTTGTTATTGTTGTTCTTTAACTTTTTTAAATGTTTTTATTTTTTAATTTTTTTATTTTATTATTATTATTATTATTTTAAATTTTAATTTTCAATTTTTTAATCATCATCATTACTTAAAACTTTCTTTCTTTATTTTCTATTTTTTTCTTTTGTCTTTTCATTTCTTTTCATTTTTCTTATTCCCCCTTCCTTGAATTCTACCTGCCTACTCTCATTCTCTTTAGTGACTTCTCCCTTCCCTTCTAATATCTTTTCTCCCAAGCATCAAAAAAATTTATAAGAGTAAGCAGTAACTCAGTAGTCAAACAGAAGAAGAAGTAACATGAGCAGCATATAAAAACAAGGAAGAAAAGGAGTACGAACAATGAAGGACAGCCTAAATATTCAAGAGCACCTAGAGTCATCAAAAAAATGGTCATATAAAGAACTCAAGTAATTCCTTAGACAGATGGAATGGAACCTTAAAGAGGATACGAGACAGCAAAAACAAACAGTGATAAAACGCATTGAAAATGAATTACATAAACAGATAAAATGAGAAATTAAGCATCTTTATCAGGAGATAGAGATTATTAGAAAAATCAAACAATAATTCTAGAAATCAAGGAAATGATAAACCAAATTAAAAACTCAATTGAGAGTATCACTAACAGAGTAGAGCAAGTAGGAGACAGAATGTCAGATAATGAAGACAAAATATATCATCTTAAAAAAAGTCTAGCCAACAAAGAAATGCTGTAAAAAATTATGAGAAAACATTCAAGAGATATGGGATAACATAAAAAAACAAACTAATGAGTCATATGGATAGAGGAAGGTACAGAGATTAAAACCAAGGGAATGAGAAACCTGGTGAATGAAATAATTACAGAAAACTTTCCAGAAATAAAAATGGAAACGGATAAACAAATTGTAGATGCTTACAGGACACCGAGCACACAAAATCACAGTAGACCAATGCCAAGACACATTGTTATAAAGATATCCAATATACAGAACAAAGAGAAAATATTAAAAGCTACCAGAGAAAGGAGGCAGATTACAATCATTACAATCAGGGGTAAACCAAAAAGTTTAACAATGGATTTTTCATCATAGACGCTGGAAGTGAGAAGATCCTGGAACAACGTACTTCAAACACTGAAAGACAATGGATGCCAACCAAGAATTATGTATCCAACAAAATTAAGCTTAAGATAAGACAACGAGATAAAAATATTTCATGATAAACAAAAGCTAAAAGAATTTCAGCCAGATAACCAGCATTGCAAAGCATCTTGAGCAAAACACTACACGAGGAAGAAATGAAAATCAACAACGAAAACCATCAGTGAGAAGTGCCTCAGTAATGACAGAGGGAAGGGGAAAAGCAAATCATGGAGAATCAAACTAATTAAAAATATATATATATAAAAACATGGGTGGCAGTACAAACCATATATCAATAGTAACTCTAAATGATAATGGCTTAAACTCTCGAATAAAGTGACATTGGCTTGTAACTTGAAATAAAAAAAAAAACAAATCCAACAATATGTTGCCTCCAAGGGACACATCTGAATGGAAAAGACATACACAGGCTGAAGGTGAAAGATTGGGAAAATTTATACCATGCACACAGTCCTCGTAAGCAAGCAGGGGTGGCCATCCTCCTATCGAATAAAATCGACCTCAAGACTAATTTAATCAAAGGGATAAGGAAGGACTTTATATACTGTTAAAAGAAACCATTCACCGACAAGACATAACAATTATCAATATTCACGCAGCAAATAATGGTGCTGCGACATTCATAAAACAATTTATTCTCAAGTTCAAGAATCAAATAGACCACAATACAATAATTATGGGTGACTTCAACTCACCTCTCTCACCATTGGACAGGTCCTCCAAACAAAAGTTGAATAAAGAAACTATAGAACTCAATATCACAATCAATACCCTGTACTTAACTGACATATATAGAATATATCAACCAT
Source organism: Callospermophilus lateralis (assembly GCF_048772815.1). NCBI lineage: Eukaryota > Metazoa > Chordata > Mammalia > Rodentia > Sciuridae > Callospermophilus > Callospermophilus lateralis. The sequence continues at coordinate 337,810 of NW_027512531.1, read as the reverse complement.
CATCAAGTGGATATACTTTTTTCTCACCATCACATGGATCCTTCTCAAAAATAGACCATATGTTATGCCATAGGGCAACCCTCAGTAAATATAAAGGGGTGGAGATAATACCATGAATTTTTTGTGATCATAATGGAATGAACCTGGAAACCAATGATAAAGAAGGAAGAAAAAAATCATACATCACATGCAAAATGAAGAATATGTTACTGAATGATCAATGGGTTACAGAAGACATAAAGGAGGAAATCAAAAAATTCTTAGAGATAAATGAAAATACAGACACAACATATCAGATTCTATGGGACACAATGAAATGAAGTTTTAAGAGGTAAATTCATCGCCTGGAGGTCATTCCTCAAAATAGAAAAAAAAAACAAACAAACAAATGAGCTCACACTTTATCTCAAAGCCCTAGAAGAAGAAGAGCAAAAAAACAGAAAATGTAGCAGAAGGAAAGAAATAATTAAAATCATAGCGAAATTGAAACAAAAGAAACTATTGAAAAAATTAACAAAACTAAAAGGTGCTTCTTCAAAAAGATAAATAAGATTGACAGACCCTTAGCCATGCTAACGAAGAGAAGAAGAGAGAGAACTCAAATTACTAACATACGGGATGAAAAAGGCAATATCACAACAGATGCTACATAAATACAGAAGAAAATTAGAAATTATTTTGAAAAACTGTATTCCAATAAAATAGAAAATAGTGAAGACATCGATAAATTTCTTAAGTCATATGATTTGACCAGACTGAGTCAGGAGGAAACACACAATTTAAACTGACCAATATCAATGGATGAAGTAGAAGAAGCAATCAAAAGACTACCAACCAAGAAAAGCCCAGGAACGGATGGGTATACAGCAGAGTTTTACAAAATCTTTAAAGAAGAATTAATACCAATACTTTTCAAGTTATTCAGGAAATAGAAAAACTGGAAGCTCTGCCAAATTCATTCTATGAGGCCAACATCACCCAGATTCTGAAACCAGACAAAGACACCTCAAAGAAAGAAAACTACAGACCAATATCTCTGATGAACCTAGATGCAAAAATCCTCATTAAAATTCTGGCGAATTGGATACAAAGGCACATCAAAAAAATTGTGCACCATGATCAACTTGAATTCATCCCTGGGATGCAAGGAGGCTTCAATATATGGAAATCAATAAATGTTATTCACAACATCAATAGACTTAAAGATAAGAACCATATGATCATCTTGATAGACCCAGAAAAACCATTCAACAAAGTAGAGCATTCCTTTATGTTCAAAACATTTTAAAAACTAGGGATAACAGGAACTTACCTCGACATTGTAAAAGATAACTATGTTAAGCCTCAGGCTAGCATCACTCTGAATAGAGAAAAATTGAAGGCATTCACTTTAAAATCTGGAACAAGGCAGAGATATCCTCTATCACCACTTCTATTCAATATAGTTCTCGAAAAATTGGCCAGAGCAATTAGAGAGATGAAAGACATTAAAGGCATAAAAATAGGAAAAGAAGAACTTAAATTATCACTATTTGTAGATGACATGATTCTATACATAGAAGACCCAAAAGGGTCTACAGAAAAAACTACTAGAACTAATAAATGAATGCAGCAATGTGGCAGGATATAAAATCAACATGCATAAATCAAAGGCATTTCTGTATATCAGCGACAAAACTTCTGAAACAAAAATGAGTCAAAACACTGCATTCCCAATTTCCTCAAAATAATTAAATACTTGGGAATCAACCTAACAAAAGAGGTGAAAGATTTATATAATGCAAACTACAGAACCCTAAAAAGAGAAATAGAATAAGATCTTAGAAGATGGAAAAATATACCCTGTTCATGGATAGGCAGAACTAACATCATCAAAATTGCTATATTACCAAAAGTTCTCTATAGGTTTAATACAATGCCAATCAAAATCCCAAAGGATTTTTTTTTGTAGAAATAGATAAAGAAATCATGAAATTCAAATGGAAAAATAAAAGACCCAGAATAGCAAAAGCAATTCTAAGCAGGAAGTGTGAATCAGGCAGTATAGTGATACCAGATTTCAAACTATATTACAGAGCATTCATAACAAAAACAGCATGGTACTGGTACCAAAACAGGCGGGTGGACCAATGGTACAGAATGGAGGACACAGAGACTAATCCAAAAATCTACAACTGTCTTATATTTGATAAAGGAGCTAATGGCCTGCAATGGAGGAAGGATAGCATCTTCATCAAATGGAGGTGGGTAAATTGGAAATCCATATGCAACAAAATGAAACTGAATCCCCTCCTCTCACCATGCACAAAAGTTAACTCAATGTGGATCAAGGAGCTAGATTCAAATCAGAGTCTCTGCGTCTGATAGAATAAAAAGTTGGCTCCTATCTACATATTGTCTGGTCAGGCTCCAAATTCCTTAATAGGACACCCATAGAATAAGAGTTAATAATAAGAATCAACAAATGGGACTTACTTAAACTGATTTTTTTTTCTTAAAGAGAGAAACAATAAGAGAGGTAAATATGGAGCCTACATCATGGGAACAAATTTTTAGTCCTCACCCTTCACATGGAGCCCTAATATCTAGAGTATATAAAGTATACAAAGAACTCAGAAAATTAGACAATAAGATAACCAATAACCCAATGGGCCAAGGACCTGAACAGAAACTTCTCAGAGGAGGACATAGAATCAATTAACAAGTACATGAAAAAATGCTCTCCATTTCTAGCAGTAAGAGAAATGCAAATAAAAACCACCCTAAAATACCATCTCAATCCAGTGAGATTGGCAGCCATAATGAAGTCAAACAACAACAAGTGCTGGCGAGGTGTGGGGAAAAGGGTACTCTTGTACATTGCTGGTGGGACTGAAAACTGGTGCGGCCAATTTGGAAAGCAGTATGGAGATTCCTGGGAAATCTGGGAATGGAAGCACCATTTGATCCAGCTATTGCCCTTCTCGGACTATTCCCTGAAGACCTTAAAAGAGCGTACTACAGGGATACTGCCACATCGATTTTCATAGCAGCACAATTCACAATTGCTACACTGTGGAACCAACCCAGATGCCCTTCAATAGATGAATGGATAAAAAAATGTGACTTTTATATACTATGGAGAATTACGCAGCACTAAAAAATGACCAAATCTTGGAATTTGCAGGGAAATGCATGGCACTGAGCAGATTATGGTTAGTGAAGCTAGCCAATCCCTAAAAAACAAATGCCAAATGTCTTGTTTGATATAATGAGAGCACCTAAGAACAGAGCAGGAAGGAAGAGCATGAAGAAAAGATTAACATTAAGCAGAAACATGAGGTTGGAGGGAAAGGGAGAGAAGAGGGAAATTGCATGGTAATGGAGAGAGACACTTATTGTTACACAAAATTACATATAAGAGGTTGTGGGAAAATAAACAAGGAGAGAAATGATTTAGAGTAGGTATGGTAGGGAGAGAAGATGGGAAGAGAGGGGAGTGGGGATAGTAGAGTATAGGAAAGGTAGCAGAATACAACAGTAACTAATAGGGCATTATGTAAAAATATGGATGTGTAACTAATGTGATTCTGCAATCTGTATTTGGAGTAAAAATGGGAGTTCATAACCCACTTGAATCTAATGTATGAAATATGATATGTCAAGAGCTTTGTAATGTTTTGAGCAACCAATAAAAGAAAAAAAAAGTAGCAATATATATGCCAATAGAAATTCATCATGAAATGTATATAATCCACAGATCGAAAAATATTCATTTTACTGAACATGGATTCATGTATAATGTTTTTCAACTAGGAAGCTCACCCATAGGTTGAATTTTCAGTTCCAACAGCGTTTAGGAGGAGTGATCTCTTCTCTCAATTTGCATCTACCAATTCAGCCACCTCACAAGTGTATACGAGTGATATCAGGTAGAATTCTATATGTGCATATAAAAATACATGTGCTGAATAGGCTACAGAGAAAGGGAGATAGGGATTCACATATTTGCTAATTTTAAAAACACATGTAGAACTATTTCAACAAAAAATTGACTAGACTTATAACTCCTACATTATATAATGCAAAAGGCAATTCCAACTATACACCATGCGTCCTATGAACTGCTTGTGTTTCTTCTCTTTTTGGCTTATTTTTCACCATCATATTAGGATTATTAGTCAGAGACTAGTAGGGTATGGGTTATAGTGTCAGGGATTCAGTATTTCAAATGGAAATTGAAAAATGAATCCAATGTGTATGTAAATATGTGCTACACAAAAATCTTCCCACTCACATCCAGAACAATGCCTTGACATTACCTACGCCCCAAGTAAAACACAATTAGAGTAGAAAAGTGTGAAAATCTATGAATACAAATATGAAATGGAATATGCTCGGGAGTTCAGAACCTTGGAGGTGGTAGAGGAGTTTCCAAAAGTAAAGGACAGGGTAAACACTCCACAAACAAGGAGCTCTGCTGGCCTAAGAATTCTTGGGAAACGGCTTCTGAGGTTGGGCACTTGAAATATATGTTGTTGTCATGAGCTTTAGCTTACTTTGTAGTGAGACCATCAAAGCTGGGTCTGCATCTATGTGACCGAAAGACATGGTTTCTTATATTCCAATGAACATGAGGCAGCAGTGCTCAATTCTCTCTTTGTAGCTAAACTGTGTCCATTGAAAGCTATGTGTCTCCCGGTGGGAACTGTGAAGACATTTGGTCATCCTCCACTTTTCGTGGTATTTCTTGCTTCTGCACTGGGAATTTGGTATTTGCTTCACAAAACATAAAAAGTTCATCTGGGATACAGTGCTGGAGGGAGTTCTCTCACGTGTGGTGGGTCAGGGTCTGCAGGAGAATGCACCAACCAGGCTTCTATTCCACATAGCTTGCCCCAATAACCATAGCAACCTGATTCTGAATATTGCCCTGAAAACTCTCCATTTAACAAGATGAATTACATATAAGGGTCTGATGTCTGCACTATATCAGTCACAAGCCATTTGGAAGCAAATGGCAGATTGACATGGCCCCACCATGATGTTTTATCACACACCTGCCCAACACTGCTCTAGGCCCCCTACTCAGCAGGCTCCAAATTACTGGCTTCTCTTGTTCTACAGGATTTTCATGAAACCCAGTCAAAAACAAGGCACTGTCTGGTATACACATGATCAGCAATAGGACATCAAATGTTTCTGCAGTGCCACCTGGTCATGGGAATTTCAAAAATTTCATCGTATTTATCTAGCAATTTTTCAAGGGTGAAGTTAGAGGCACTGTGGGTTTCAATTCATTCAGGAACCATTAAGAGTTGAGAAAGTTCATTTCAATGAAAGCTCTGGAGAACTCTCACAGTCAATGCTTCTCAAACAGTTGCCAAAAGGTCTCCTAAAGCCAGGCCAATTGACATCTACAATGTGAGGTCCATGTGTGTTTTGACTCTCAAATATGGCTGCTAAGTCTTTCAGAATAAAATCATGTGATATCCTGGCTGAGATTCTCAGGCCTCTGTAAAAACCACCCTGGGCCTAGATCTCAGTTTCCAAGAGTGAGTCTCATGCGTGGCCTCCTAAAATCCCAACACAATTCATGGCAATACTTCTCTGAGGTCAGTTTCAGAACTCAGTCTCTAAGGGGAATCACACCAGAGTTCAAGCCCAGGTGGACCCAGTCATCCCTTCCATCCGCCAAAAAATGACCACAATTAAAATCAAAACACTACCACAGGGCCATCATCTTCTTCCATGTAGACACTCATCATAACCTCTAGCTGGAGGTTTCTATGAGCCCAAGGTAGTGTCCAAATAAGCTCACTTGCCCCTCATTTGCCTAAAATCATGATGGCCTGGACACTCTTCCTGTGAACCAGGAATGATCAAATATTCCTGCTGTTAAAGTGTTCCACTTCTCCAATTTGAGGCCTACTGGTTGAAGGGTATAGATTCTTTATGTGATTTGGAGTCATGAGAAAACCCAAGCAAATGTGGGCTAGCCTCTGCAGGGATTTCAAGAACTCATTTGACCCAAAGGATCCCTATTCTCACTTGATGGAGGTCAGGAACCTAAAACAAGAGGGCAAAAATATTCACCCACAATGACTGCTCTTTTGGCCATTTTAGTTTTGGAAACACATGGGATCTTTCTTTAGATCCATCAGGTGCTGAGAATCTAAGCCACAACCTCATACAAGGACAAGAGGCTGATTCAGACACATCCCAATCCAAATCAATTAAGCAAAGAGCTACTGGTGATGTCCATACATTTCCATATGAAAACAGTTTTCTTCAGGCTACACAAAGGGGTGGCCTGAGGCAAAGACCTTCCTGACATTCAGGGTAATAGAAATAGAAGTAAGCAAATGGCCCAAAGAAGGGTTTCTCCACTGAGACTTTACTGGTCACACTGAAATCTGAGTTTTCTTAGATGCTCCCATTCCCTTCAGCTATCCAGTACATGGCCATGTCACAGAACCTTGTGGTGTTACATATTTGGGAAACAAAACCATGAGTCTATTCTGGAGAGTGGCCAGAATTCACGAAGAAAACAGGAACTTTAGAAGATAATAGATGTTGCCCATCCATAAGGCAAGCTGCAGTCCATTCATTAATTGGGCAGTATGAATGCGGGGAAGCTTTCAACTAGAGACAACACATCCATTGATGCATTCTCTTTTCTAATGTCTACAACCACGGATACAGTGGGATACACAGACTTAGAAACACTCACCATGTCAAACGACTTACTAGAAACAGTCCACTCCAAACCAAACAAACCACCTTTCCTACCTATTCTCAGAACATGAGAAAAAACCACAAACTCACACCTACAACGGCAAAGGCACTTCCTTCCCCCAAATAGGTCTGTGACTATCCGGAGTGTCTTCTGACTGGTGGGCCATATTATGTTCCCCCAAAATGGCCTGTCCTGTTTCAGATCTGGTCTCCTTGGCCAACTCTGTGAAGTTGTCAGGAGCCAACGGTGAGCCACTACCTGCTTACTCAGGAAAAGCCCCTCTTCAGAGCTCTGCTGGCATTTGGCCATCCTCACATCAGTGGGTACCAAGAAAGACTGACTATGTCTTTGGGAAAAGCAAACAAGTTAGCCCACTGGAACTGGGAGTGGGACTGGCTCTGGGTGCCTTCCTTCCTGGATCCCAGGTTCAGAGAATTCCATCACCAAGGAAGTGAAGTGAGGTCACTTCTTTCAGGAACAGAATATGCTCACTGCCTTGGTAACCACTCTGTGCTAACAGTTGCTTCCAGGGTTCCCATGAGATGGAGGCTGCCCCAACATCCTGTGACACATTCAGAAGTTAGAATGGTATATCAACCATAGGCACCAGGGAACAGCTCTCCACAGAGGCCTGGTTCAGTCCATCTTCTCTTTATTAAGAAGAGACAGGCTGATTCAGACCATCAATTAATCCTGACCAGGTTGTTTGCCATGGAAGATGACTATTGCTCTCTCAGGTCCTACATAGCTGCCTATATCTTCTGCAAGGATCATTTCTCCATGGATCTTTGATGTTCTCAGCAGGTGGAAGATCATCTACATTCCTATATTGTAAGACCCACACTGTCCCTGCTCTTAAGTAAGTTATACTGAGGGAACAGTGTATGGTTAGGGTTAATAACTTGTTCAATTTGGGTTACAAATAATTCTGCGGGATGAATAATGGTATTGGCAAAATGCGATGTTTACAAGAGTATATATGTGAAACATAAGTATGAAAGCAGAAATATAGGTAAGATTTGAAGCCCAGAAGGGCATTGGGGACTTGAGTGGGATACTTAGCTTTGAGTAATGTGCAGCACAGATGTCTCAGATAAATCAATATACACTGGCATCGGACCTTGTACCTTGGATATTGAATGTTGAAGAGAACATCCAGTCAAAAACCGATAGTCGGCAGGATTAGGAAGGTAGTTGGTAGGTTTAGAAAAAAGAGTGAGTATAGGATTTGGACCAAAAGTTCTTTAGCAATAGAATTTAGTGTAGAGAGTGTATGTAAATGTAAGCACATGTGAAGAGTCAGTCACAATGATGAACTGGGGAAAAATATAGGAAATCAGATATCAATAGAGACATTAGGAAATCAAGCAAAGTATAAGTTGTGTGATAGGGTTAGACATTTTCAACAGGTTTGAAGTTGAATATATAATCTTAGGAAGAAACAAATATGTAGTCAAAAATAGAATTGATATTTGAGAGCATTAGGCAACCTGGACATGGATGTTTTTAGTAATCCATGCTCACTTTCCATTTACGCTTTGGTACAATTGTAAGTGTGACCTATGCTTTTTGTGTCCAGAATATTTCTGTAATAAAATGTGTATGTAGATCAGGTGACAATAGTATTTCTTCCACCAATTCTGGGAGCAATATTTTGAAGACTTACAAATTAGTATGGGGGTACAAATAGGTGTACCCTGTTTCTATGAATATAGACATAATGCATGAATAGACCATACTGTGAATAAATAATATAACTGGATCCACTTTAAATAATGAATTGAATAAATATCTGAAAATTTATAAGAAATTTTATATTGATATGCAATCATTCATTCCAACCAGTTATATATCTAACGATCATCTTAGGGTTACGGTTTATCATGAAGGGTGTGTGAGTTTTGGTTCAAAATTGATTATGGAAATAGAAAATAATAAATTTGGAAAAAAGTCTCATGAATAGACCAGTCAAGAGACATAGAGGAATACATGTGTTCTGGAGCAGGAAGTGATTGAAAGTAAAACAAATGCCTATAAATTTGCTAACTAGTGAATAAAATATATATACTATATTGTGCATAAACTGAAGAAATAGTAATGTACCAGTGTGGAATAAAAATTAACGTCAAAATACACATCATGTCCCATAGGAACCTACATGCATTGATGTTAAACTGGGTCAGTTAATGTACACATATTAGGATTTGTATGCACCTTTTACTGAAGTTAGTTTTCAGTACTAGGAAACAAATATGTATTTCGGGTGGATGAATATTTCTAAGAATAATCTTGTGAAAAGTTGATTATTAATCCACATACATGAACATGAATGAATTTAGGGAGTGTATATAAGACACATATATTTCATATTTTTAAAAATATGGAGAGTATATATATATATATATATATATATATATATATATATATATATATACATATATATATACACACACACACACACACACACACACAAACACAGACATTAAAAAGTAGCAATATATATGCCAATCAAAATTCATCATGAAATATATATCATAAAGATGCAAAAACATTCATTTTAGTGAACATGGGTTTATGTATAATGTTGTTCCACTGGGAAGCTCACCCATAGGTTGAATTTTCAGTTCCAACAGCGTTTAGGAGGAGTGATCACTTCTCACAGTTTGTATCTGCTAAGTCATATATCTTACAAGGATGTACGTGTGATACCTTGTAGGATTCTATTTGTGCATATAAAAATACATGTGCTGAATAGGCTCCAGAGAATGGGATACCGTAATTCACATATTTGTTAACTTTAAAAACACATTGAGAACTATTTCATTTAAATATTGAATAGATTTATAACACCTACCCTTTATCATGCAAAAGGCAAGTCCAACTCTGAACTGCAAGTATTTATGTACTGTTTGGGTTACTTTCTTCCATCATATTAGGATTAGTAGTCAGAGTCTAGTAGAATATGGGTTAGTGTCAGGGATTCAGAATTTCAAATGGAAAAAAGGAAAATTAATCTTCCAACTCTCATCCAGAACAATGCCTTGTCATTACCTTCGCCCCAAGGAAGACACAATTAGAGTAGAAGAGTTACAAAATCTGTGATTACATTTCTGGAATCGAAAATGCTCAGGAGTCCACAAACTTGGAGGTGGTATAGGAGTTTCCAAAAGTAAGGACAGGGTACACACTCCACAAACATGAAGCTCTGCTTGCCTAAAACTTTTTGAGAAACTGCCAGTGAAGTTGGGCACTGAAATATAGGTTGTTGTCAGGAGTTAAGCTTCCTTTGTAGTGAGACCCTCAAAGCTGGGTCTTCATCTATGTGACCTGGAGGACATCGTTTCCTATTTTCCAATGAACACGAGGCAGCAGTGCTCAATTCTCTCTTTGTAGGTAAACTGTGTCTCCCTGTGTGGACTGTGAAACAATTTGGTCATCCTCCACTTTTCGTGGTGTTTCTTGCTGCTGCACTTGGAGTTTGGTTCATGCTTCACAAAATACAAGGAGTTCAACTGGGAAACAGTGCTTGAGGTATTTCTGTCACGTGTGGTGGGTCAGGGTCTGCAAGAAAATTCACCAACCAGGCTTCTATCTCTCAAAGATTGCCCCCTTGTCCATAGCAACCTGATTCTGAACATTGCCCTGAAACTACGCCATATAACAAGATGCCTTTACATATAAGGGTCTGATGTCTGCACTCTGTCAGTTACAAGCCATTTGGAAGCCAATGGCAGATCCAAATGGCCCCACCATGATGTTTTATCACACACCTGTCCATCACTGCTCTAGGCCCACTACTCAGCAGGCTCCAAAATACTGGCATCTCTGTTCTAAACAATTTTCATGAAACCCTGTCAATCAAGGCACTGTCTGGTACACTCATGGTAAGCAACAGGACATCGAAAGTTTCTGCAGTTCCACCTGGTCATGGAAAATTCAAAAATTTCATGGTATTTATCTAGCCATTTTTCAAGGATGACGTTGGATGCACAATTATTCAGGAACCATTAAATGTTGAGAAAGTTCATTTCAAAGAAAATTCTAGAGAACTCTCACAGGCAAGGCTTTCCAAAGAGTGGACAAAAGGTCACTTGAAGCCAGGACCATTGAGATCTACAATGTGAGGTCCTATGTCTTTTGACTCTCAACTATGGCTGCCAAGTTTCAGAATAAAATCATGTGATATCAAGGCTGAGATTCCCAGTTCTTTGTGGAAAGCCACCCTGGTCCTAGATCTCAGGTTCCAAGGGCGACTCTCATGCGTGGCCTCCTAAAATCCCAACACAATTCATGGCAATTCTTCTCTGAGATCAGTTTCAGATCTCAGTCTCTAAGTGGAAACACACCAGAGTTAAAGCCCAGTTGACCCAGTCATCTCTTCCAACCGCCACACCAATGACCAGAATTAAAACCAAAACACTCCCACATGGCCCTCATTTTCTTCCATATAGACACTCATCATAACCTTGGCTGGAAGTTTTTATGAGGCACACAGCCCAAGACAAAGTCAAAATAAGCTCCCTTGCCCTTCATTTGTCTAAAGTCAGTGTTTCCTGGACAACGTTCCTGTGAACCAGGACTGATCAAAGAGGTCTGCCATTAATACTGTTCTGCTTTTCCAATTTGAGGCATACAGACTGTCGGGTATAGTTTCTTTATGTGATTTGCAGTCATGAGAAAACCCAAGCACCTATGGGCTAGCCTCTGCAGGGCTTGAAGAACTCAGTTGACCCAAAGATCCCTGTTATCACTTGATGGAGATCAGGAACCTTACACAGGAAGGCAAGAGACTTCATCACAATGACTTCTCTTTTGGCCATTTTGGATTTGGATGCACACATGGGATCTTTCTTTAGATCCATCAGGTGCTGAGAATCTAAGCGATAATCTCACACTGCACTAAGAGGCTGATTAAGACATATCCCTTTGCAAAGCAATTAAGCCAGGAGCCACAGGTGATGCCCATTTATTTCCATTTGAAAAATGTTTTTTTCAGGCTTTGGAAATGTGTGGCCTTAGGCAAAGTCCTTCCTTTCATTCAGGGCAACAGAACAATAGGTAAGCAAAATACCAAAGCAGATTTTCTCCACTGAGACTTTCCTGGTAACACTGATATCTGAGTTTTCTGAGATATTCACCATTCTCTTCAGCTATCCAGTACATGGCCATGTCCCAGATTGTGGAGGAGATACGTATCTTGAACACAAAACCATGAGCCTATGGGAGAGTGACCAGATTCAGGAAGATTTCAGGAATGTAGGAAGGTAATAGGTGTTGCCCATCCATAAGGTAACCTGCAGTCCATTCATAAATTGGACAGGATGAATTCTGTGAAGAATTCTACTAGACAGGACACATCTATTGATGCATTCTCTTTTCTATTGTCTACAACCACAAATACAGTGGGATACCCAGACATAGAAACACTCACCTTCTCAAAGGACTTACTAGAAACAGTCCACTCCAAACCAAACAAACCGACTTTCCTACATATTCTCAAAACTTGAGACAAAATCACAAACACACAAACACACACACACACACCCACAAAGGCACCTTCTTTCCCCAAATAGGTCTGTGACTATCCGGAGCGTCCTCTGACTGGTGGGCCATACTATGTTTCCCCGAAATGGGCTGTCCTATGTCAGATCTGGTCTTCTTGGCCAAAACTGTGAAGTTATCAGGAGCCAGCGGTGAGCCACTGCCTGTTTTCTCAGGTAAAGCCCCTCTTCAGAGCTTTCCTGGCATTTGTCCATCTTCAATTTAGTAGTTGCCAAGAAAGACTTACTCTATCCTTCTTAAATCCAAAAATTTGAGACCACTGGGACTTAGACTGGGACTGCCTCAGGGTGCCTGGCTTCCTGGATTCCAAGTTCAGAGTGTTCCATCAACAAGAAAGTGACATGGGTGACTTCGTCTAGAACTGAATGAGGTCACTGCCTTGGCAACCACTTTGTAATAACAGTTGCTTCCAAGGGTCCATGAGATGGATCCTGCCCCTACTTCCTATGACACTTTCACAAGTTAGAATGGAATATCAACCATAGGCACCCGGGAACAGCTCTCCACACAAGCCTGGTTTGGTCCATCTTCTCTACATTAAGAAGAGAGAGACTGCTTCAGACACACCACTTCATCCTGACCTGTTTTTTTTTTTTTTTTGTCATGAAAGATGACTTTCGCACTCTCAGGTCCATCATAGCTGCCTACATCTTCTTTAGGGATCATTTCTGCATGGACCTTTGAAGTTCTCCGGAAGTTGAAGATCTCCTACATTCCTGTATTGTAAGACCAACTCTGTCCCTGCTCTTCTGTAAAGTTAGATTGAGGGAACAGTGTATGGTTACAGTTAATAACATGTTTGATTTGGGTTAGGATCATTCTGCTGGATGAATAATGGTATTGGGAACCTGCAATATTTATAAGATTATATAGGTGAAATATATGAATGAAAACAGAAATCTCGGTAACATTTGAAGACCAGAAGGGCATTGGGTCCTTGATTGGGATACTTAGCTTTTAATTATGTTCTGCACAGATGTCTCAGATAAATCTATACACAATGGCATAAGATCTGATACCTTGGATGATTGAATGTTGAATGTAAACCATTCAAAGAGGGAGAGTCGGTAGGATTAGGAAGATAGTTGGTAGGATTATAAAAAAGTGTGAGTATAGCATTTGGACAAATAGTTCTTTAGCAATAGGTTTTCAGGTAGACAGAAAATGTAAATGTCAGCATATGTGAAGAGTCAGTCACAGTGATGAACTGGGGAAAATATGTAGGAAAGCAGATATCAATAGAGACATTAGGAAATCAGGCAAAGTATAAAGTGAGTGATAGCAAAAGACATTTTCAACAGGCTTGAGATTGAATATATAATCTTAGGAAGTAACAAATATGTAGTCACCAATAGGATTGACATTTGAGAGCATTAGGCAACCTGGACATGGGTTATTTTCATAATCCATACTCACATTCCATTTAGGCTTTGGTACAATCGTAAGTGTGACTTTGCATTTTGTGGCCAGAATATTACTGTGATAAAACGTATATGTAGATCAGGTGACATGAGTATTTCTTGCACCATTTCTTGGAGCAATATTTTGAAGGGGTATAAATTAGTATTGGGGGTACATATAGGTGTACCATGTATGTATGAATATAGAGATAATGCATGAATAGACCATACTGCGAATAAATAATATAACTTGATCCAACTTTAAATAATGGATTGAATTGATATCTGAAAATACACAGGAATCATATATTGATATACATACATTCATTCCAACCAGTAATACATCTAATGGTAATATTACGGTTGTGGTTTATCACCAAGAGTGTGTGAATTTTGCTTCAAATTTGATTATGGAAATCGAAAATAATGTGTTTGGAAAGAAATCTCATGAAATGACCACTCAAAAACAAGGAGGAATACATGTGTTCTGAAGCAGGAAGTGATTGAATATGTTACAAATTTCTTTAAATTTGTGAACTTGTGGATGAAATGTATATTCTATAATGTATAAAAACTGCAGAAATAGTAATGTACCAGTGTTTAATAAAAATGAACGTCAAAATACACATCATGTTCCATAGGAATCTACTTGCATTGATGTTAAAGTGGGTCAGCTACTGTAAAAATATAAGGATTTGTTTGCACCATTCACTGAAGTAACTTTTTAGTACTAGAAAACAAATATGTATTTCAGGTGGATGAATATTTTTAAAATAATCTTATGAAAAGTTTAATATAAAACCACATACATGAACAAGAATGAATTTAGGGAGTGTATAATAGGACACATATATTTTATATTTTGAAAAATCTAGAGAGTATATATATATATATATATATATATATATATATATATATATATATATACACACACACACAAAACACACACAGAGACATTAAATAGAAGCAATATATATGCCAATTAAAATTCATTGTGAAATATATATCATCCACAGATCCAAAATATTAATTTTACTGAACATGGATTTATGTATAATGTTTTTCAACTAAGAAGCTCACTCATAGTCTGAATTTTCAGTTCCAAAAGCATTAATGAGGAGTGATCTCTTCTCACACTTTGTATCTGCCAAGTTAGCCACCTCTCAAGAATATACGTGTGATACCAGGTAGGATTCTATATGTGCATATAAAAATACATGTGCTGAATAGGCTACAGAAAAATGGAGACAGGAATTCACATATGTGTTAACTTTAAAAACACATGCAGAACTATTTCAACAAAAAATTGACAAGATTTATAACTCCTACCCTATATCATGCAAAAGGCAAACCAACTATCCACCATGCCTCCTCTGAAGTGCTACTATTTCTATTCTGTTTGGGTTACTTTTCTCCATCATATTAGTATTAGTAGTCAGAGTCTAGTAGGGTATGGGTTAGTGTCAAAGATTCAGCATTTCGAATGGAAAATTGAACAATGAATCCAATGTGTATGTAAATATGTGCTACACAAAATTATTCCCACTCTCATTCAGAACAATGCCTTGACAATTCCTTCACCCCAAGTAAGACACAATTAGAGGAGAAGATTTAGAAAATCTGTGAATAAATATGTTAAATGGAATATGCTCAGGAGCTCACAACCTTTGAAGTGATAGAGTAGTTTCCAAAAGTATGGGACAGGGTAAAAACTCCACAAACATGGAGGTCTGCTGGCCTAGAGATTTCTAGAGAAACTGCCTGTGAGTTTGGGCACTTGAAAAATATGTTGTTGTCAGGAGCATTAGCTTCCTTTCTAGGGAGACCATAAAAGCTTGGTCTGGATCTATGAGACCTGGAGGACATGGTTTCTTATGTCCCAATGTACATGAGGCAGCAGTGCTGAATTCTCTTTTTAGGTAAACTGTGGCCACTGGGGGATAAATGTGTGGCAGTGTGCACTGTGAAGCCATATGGTCATCTTCCATTTTCGTGGTGTTTCTTCCTGCTGCACTGGGTGTTTGGTATTTGCTTCACGAAATACAAAGAGTTCAACTGGGTCACAGTGCAAGAGGAAGTTCTGTCATGTATGGTGGGTCAGGTTTTGCAGGAGGATCCAAGAACTAGGATCCTATCCTACATATCTTGCCCCCTTGACCATAGCACCCTGATTCTGAACAATGTCCTGAAACCTCTCCAAATAACAACTTGCCTTTACATGGAAGGTTCTGCTGGCTGCACCATGTCAGTCACAAGGCATTTGAAGCCAATGGAAGATACACATGGCCCCACCACAGATGTTTTATCACATACCTGCCCACCACTGCTCTAACCTACTACTCAACAGAGTCCAACTTACTGGCATCTCTGTTCTACACCATTTACATGAAACCCAGTCAATCAAGGCACTGTCTGGTATATTCATGATCAGCAACAGGACATCAAAAGGTTTTCCAGTGCCACCTGGTGATGGGAAATTCAAAAATTTCATGGTATTTATCTAGCCATTTTTCAAGGATGAAGTTGGACGCACTGTGAGTTTCAATTCTTTCAGGAACCATTAAATGGTTAGGAAGCTCATTTCAATGAAATCTCTGGAGAACACTCACAGGTAAGGCTTCCCAAAGAGTGGCAAAAGATCATATGATGTTATGCCCATTTAGGTCTACAATGTGAGGTCCATATGAGTTTTGACTCTCAACTATGGGTGCCAAGTCTTTCAGAATAAAATTTGTGGTATCCTGGCTGAGAGGCTCAGTGCTCTGTGGAAAGCCACCCTGGGCCTAGAACTCAGTTTCCAAGGGCAACGCTCATGCCTGGCTTCCTAAAATCTCAACACTATTTATGGCAATACTTCTCTGAGGTCAGTTCCAGAACTCAGACTCTAAGGGAGTCACACCAGAGTTCAAGAACATGTGGACCAAGTCATCTCTTCCAACCGCCACCCAAATGACCACAATTTAAACCAAAACACTCCAACGTGGCGCTCATCTTCTTCCATATAGACACTCACAATAACCTATGGCTGGAGTTTTCCATGAGGGGCACACCCCAAGACCGTGTCCAAAATAAGCTCTCTTGCACCTAATTTGCCTAAATTCAGGGTGGCCTGGACACCCTTCTTGTGAACCAGGAGAGATTAAGTAGGCCTCCCGTTAATACTGCTCCGCTTCTTCAATTTGAGGCCAAATGACTGTGGGGTTTGGATTCTTTATGTGAATTGGAGTCTTGAGAAAACCCAAGCAAATATGGGCTAGCCTCTGCAGGGCTTTGAAGAACTCATTTGACCCAAAGGATCCCTAATCTGACTTGATGGAGGTCAGGAAAGTTACAGAGGAAGGCGAGAGACTTCATCCACAAGGACTGCTCTTTTGGCCATTTTGTTTTTGGATGTAAACATGGGATCTTTCTTTAGATCCATCAGGAGCTGAGAATCTAAGTCACAGCCTCACACAGGGTAAATAGGCTGATTCAGACACATCCTTTCCAAAGCAATTAAGCAAAGAGCCACAGGTAATGCCCATTCATTTCCATTTGAAAACTGTTTTCTTCAGGCTTCAAAAAGTGGTGGACTGAGGAAAAGACCTTCCTGACATTCAGGGCAACAGAAGAATAGGTAAACAAAAGGCCCCAAGCAGGGTTTCTCCACTGAGACTTTCCTGGTCACACTGATATCTGAGTTTTCTGAGATGCTCACCATTCCCTTCAGTACATGGTCATGTCACAGAGCTTCGAGGTTGTACATATCTTAAACAGAAAACCATGAACCTATTCTGGAGAGTGGCCAGAATTCAGGAATAAAACGGGAACTAAGGAAGATAGCAGGTGTTGCACATCAATAAGGCAAGCTGCAGTCCATTCATAAATAGGGCAGGATGAATGCTGTGAAGCTTTCTACTAGACAGGACATATTCATTGATGCATTCTCTTTTCTAATGTCTACAACCACGGACACAGTGGGATACACAGACATAGAAATTCTCGCCTTGTCAAACGACTTACAAGAAACAGTTCACTCCAAACAAAACAAACTGCCTTTCATACCTATTCTCAGAAGATGAGACAAAACCACAAACCCACACCCACACAACAAAGGCACCTCCTTTCCCCAAGTAGGTCTGTGACTATCCGGAGTGTCCTCTGACTGGTGGGCCTTACTATGTTCCCTGGAAATAGCCTGTTCTGTCTCAAATCTGGTCTTTTTGGCCAACTCTGTGAAGTTGTCAGGAGCCAGTGGTGAGCCACTGCCTGCTTTCTCAGGAAAGGCCCCTCTTCATAGCTTTCCTTGCATTTGGCCATCCTTACATCAGTAGGTCCCAAGAAAGACTGAGTCTGTCCTTGGTAAATCAAAATAAGTTTGACCACTGGGACTGGGACTGGGACTGGCTCTGGGTGCCTGGCTTCCTGGATTCCAATTTCAGAAAGTTCCATCACCAAGGAAGTTAGGTGTGGTCACTTCCTTTTGGAACTGAATGAGGTCACTGCCTTGGCAACAACTTTGTCTTAACAGTTGCTTCCAAGGTTACCATGAGAAGGAGGCTGCTCCTACTTCCTGTGACACTTTCACAGGTCAGAGTGGTATGTCAACCATAGGCATGCAGGAGCAGCTCTCAACACATGCCTGCTTTGGTCCACCTTCTCTACATTAAGAAGAGAGTGGCTGATTCAGACACATCCCTTCATCCTGAGCAGGTTGTTTGCCATGGAAGACTTTTGCTCTCTCAGGTCCTTCGTACTTGCCTACATCTTCTCCAGGGATCATTTCTGCGTGGACCTTTGAGGTTTTCAGCAGGTGGAAGATCCTCTATAATTCTGTATTTTAATACCAATTCTGTCCCTGCTCTTCTGTAAAATTAGATTGAGAGAACAGTGTATGGTTAGGATTAATAACAGGTTCGATTTGGTTTAGAAAGGAAACTACACGGTTGAGCAAACAGGGTCCTACAGTTAGCAATAATATGAGGATTTTTAATGGACCGGCCATGGCAGAAAAAAGCGTAGTTAATCAGGTCACTATGTGAACCAAGACTCAAACCTCCCTTTTGGGGCCTCTGTCTCTCTTTGACGCTCTTCAAGTCGTTTTCTTAATTTACTCATAGATTCTTTTACAACTCCAGTATTGTCGGCATAAAAACAACATTCTTCCCTCAATGCAAGCAAAAAGGCACCTTTCTCTCATAAAGAGGAGGTCCAACACTCGCCTGCTTTGTAAAACAACTTCAGAAAGAGAGAGGTTAGAATTCCTGTAAAGCTGTGATGTCGGTTTTTAATGTCTTTAAACTTTGGCATATTTCTGCTTCTAATTGTGTCTTTGTTGTGTCTCATGGACTAGCCCACCCCTTCAGCAACTATTATTTCTAATAGGATGGCTAAAGTGAGGGATACAGGTTCCCAGTGGAACCGGGTTGTATGCCCCCCTATTTGATCTTTAAATGAACCTAAGTCATGATAGAGAACTCTGGAAAACATCTGCATCATTACATAATTAATCACATATATTGACCATTTTATGAAAACATAAATAATGTTAAAGTGTATAGAATTATACTGTTGTAGGGACGGACAAGGAAAGGGACCTAAGATAGCACCAAACACAGGAAAACAGTCTTATTTGGTTGCATCCGGATTTAGAGGACATTGCTTCTGTTGTAATCAATTAATCCCCTGAACCCCAAGTTTCAGTAGTTTTAGAATTTGTACCCAACATGTAAGGGAAGTGGCTCAGAAGTTCACAGTCTGTAGAAATTCACAGAAATCAGTTTTTGTTTCTGTTTTTGTTCCTCTGTTCTGGGCAAGTTAACTTTTCAAAGACACCTTGGAAAGGGAGAGCTTTTTTGTCTCTTTTTTTTCTCCCTGCCAGCTGTCACCATGAAGCCCAATTGGTAACTTTTTTATCTTAGAAATCTAGCCATCTCTGTGAAGCCCCAGCTCAAGGCCAGAGGCCTTGTTCACATATTTTGTGAAAATCTAGTAAGGCGGTGTCAAGCTTAGGTGTGGTGATTTTTCCAGCCAGTGGCCAAGTAGAACAGGGCAACACGAAAAGTGGAAGTTTATCTACATTGAACTCTTTCAGAGGGACTCTTTTGCTGAAAGACCTAATGTAAGCCTCGGTGAAGACTTCTGGAGAAGGTTATTTAAGACATATCTATGGACATGGTACAGAGGGGGAAGACGGGGAAGGCGAGGCTGAGAGCAGCTCCGTGGATCTGAGAATGAGGAAGATGAGATGTAAAAGAATAATGGAAAAGGGGTTTGGGATTTTCCTAGAACAAAACTTGAGCAGTAGAACAGGTAGAGCAGAGGTGAAGATGGGAGTGAGTATTCCAAAAAGCCTGTGAGGGACTTTAAATTCTTAGTAACCTGTTTTCAGTGATGACAAAGCAACTTTAAAGGCTATTTTTATTACATCTTGGATAGGGGTCTGAGGGCTCTTCTCAGCTGGTTTGAGCTTTGGTTTAGCTTCTTAGAGGACTTGGTGGGACCTAGTGCAGGCACAGACAGAAAAAGAGAGGAGTGAGTGAGTGGAGGGGTACCTCGGTACCTGCTACCTCAGCAAGGGGGCAATGGTCTGAGAACTGGCGGAGGTTTGGGTTTTTGATGTAGTAATTGGAGGGAAGAAATCAGGTTGCTGAGGTGGGAGTGACAGCAGAGAGTCTAGAGCAGAAGGCTGAGGGTGAGGAACTATTGGAGAAGCATAGTACAGGATGTGAGTGAAGGAGGGAAAAGGATTCCACATAGGGGAATTTTCCCCTTTTGAGCACTTGCCGAAGTTAAAAATGTCACGCAGAATTTGAGGATCTAGAGAACCCTCTGGGGGCCATAGTTTTTGGTTGTCTAATTGGTTATATGGCCAATGCTGTGTACTGAATTTGATGAGGAGTTTGGGTTCCACCAGGCAGCCCCGGTATGCTCACATCCCCATGAATTACACAAGAAGTTGGCTTTCCCCCCACACAGCCATGGCTGTTTGTGGCTTTGATAGTCCGCCGGGCATATATAGTAATCTAGGCTAACCAACCTGAATCTGGCTCACGTTTCCGTGCATCCATAATGTTTGTTTCAATTATCTATGGTATGGAAGGGATTTAATGGAACTTTAGTGGGATCCTCTTCATTGGGGTTATCTCAATAGAAAAGACCTATACCAAGCTGAAAAATGTCTGGGTGGAGAGATAGCCACCAGGTCCCTAAGGGGGCTGTATGCGAGATAGACCATACTTCTTGTCTAGTAGGATTTCAGATCAGCCTTCACTGCTGAACAGGCTGATGAGGGTTAGGAGTACTGGTGGCCAAGGGGAGAGTCTATAGTCTTGTCCACATAGTGAATACGCAATTTGAAATGGTTACCAGTTTTTTCCAGTTTCCAACCAGAGTCTGGACACAGCGAAGGCTTGAGATGAGAGGCATGGATCCAAAAAGTGATTCTGTCTACTTTTATGGCTGTAGGTGTTATAAGTAGCACCTGGTATGTTCCTTTCCAGCGGGGTTCTAGGAATGACACCTGATGTTGTCTTATGTAGACGAAGTCTCTTACTTGATATCGATGTGGAATCCCCTCGTCCCCAGGTTGGTAGGCAGTGGCCAGCTGTTTCCACAGTTATCACTGAGTTCTTTCAATGGCTTTAAGTCTGTCAAGCAAGGGGTGTGGAAGGGATTGTTAGGCCTTAGAGTTGGGGATTAGGTCCCTTACTGGATGATGGGCATCATAGAGAATTTCATAGGGGGTGAGGTTACACAAAGAAACTGAGGGAGTATTTCTCGCATGAAACAGTGCATAAGGCAGGAGCATAGTCCAATCTTTTATCCCGGTCTCTAAGCTTAATTTTGTTAAGGTCTGTTTAATGGTTCTATTTATTTTTTCTACCTCTCCTGAGCTCTGGGGTATATAAGCATAATGTAACTTACAATTAATCCACACCTGACTTACCTGGGCCATGAACACAAGTCCATTATTAGACCCTATTATCTTAGACAGACCGTATCTTGGAAAAATATCTTCCAGGATCTTCTTGAGAACCATTTGCGCCGTTTTTTTTTTTTTTCTGTGTGTGTGTGTGTGTGTGTGTGTGTGTGTGTGTGTGTGTGTAAGGCTTCAATCCATCCTGAGAATGTATCCACAAAGACTAGGAGATATTTAAGTCCATACCTTGCTGGCTTAATTTCAGTAATGTCCACTTCCCAGAATTGTCCTGGTCTGGTTCCTCGTAGGTGCTTTCGTCTAAGAAACTTGGAAGGGTAAGCATTAAACAATTGACTGACCCGACAGGCTTTTGTTACCAGTTCAATTATTTCCTTTCGCTGTGAGTCAGTTAGTGGAAAACTCTGTTCTTAATCCTACAGGAATGCCTGCAGTTTCTTTGAACCAAGGTGAGTGAGTTGATGTACATTTTTAACGTAGTGTAGGGCTTTCTGTAATTGCAGGCTGGCTGAGCTCAGTAAAGTTGAGGCGTTCAATTTCAGTGTCCTTAGATGTTATCTAAAAATTTCTGGTACTTAGGGGTTCATTGGAATTGGGCATCTCCCTTTAACAGCGGGTATAAAGGAGCAGCTAAGGACTCAAACCCATTTATCCATAACCTGCAAAACCCAGCAATCCCAAGAAACTCTTAGTTGTCTGCTGTAAGATGGGGTTGGTATCTGCTCAATGGTTTGTTTTCTGGGCTCAGTGAGCCATCGTTTACCGCCCCTAAGGAAATAGTCGAGGAAGATTACTTCTTGCTGGCAAATTGGGCAATTTTGGCCGAAGCTCTATACCCGAGTTGAGCAAGCTCGGATAATAGTGCTTGGTTCCCAGTTCACAGTTTTCCTTGGTGTTGGATGCCAGTAGCAGGTGATCCACATATTGAAGCTGGGTGAATTCGGGGTGTGTAGTTCAGAAATTGTTGAGATCTCTGTGAAGGGCTTCATCAAAGAGAGTGGGGGAGTTTTTGAACCCCTCTGCGAGTCTAGTCCAAGTTAGTTGACTAGACTTTCCGGTTTCTGGGTCTACCCACCCAAAAGCAAACAGCAACTGACTATCTTTATGCAGAGGCAAGCAAAAGAAAGCTTGTTTTAAGTCCAGAACAGTGTACCATTTCTGCTCAGGGTTCAGAGTGCAAAGCAGATTGAACAGATTAGGTACCGTGGGGTAAATGTCCTGCACTCTGTTGTTGATCTCTCTTAGGTCTTTAACAGGGTGATAGTCCCTGGTTCCTGGCTTTTTCTTCTAATAGCAGGGGAGTGTTCCAGGCCAATTGACAGGGCCTTAGGACCCCTAAGGCCAGATATTTCTGAATATAGGGCCTTATCCCATCTTTAGCTTTTTATGCTTAGAAGATATTATTTGACATTGATTGGAGAGGCTGAGGTTTTTAACTCCACTGTTATTGGAGGTTGTTTCACGGCCAGGCTTAACACAGCAGTTTTTGCCCAGGCATCTCGGTAATCTGTTAACCATTTCTGGGGTAGCTTGCCTGTTTGATCAGTCTTGGGGGGTGTGAAGAGTGGACGTTCATCATCTTCTACTAATATAGTTAAAGCCGTGACTATAGGAGTTTTTACTGAAGGATTTAGAAATTTCATTTGGGGGCCTTCAGGGTTAAAAGTTATTTTGGCCCAGAGCTTGGTGAGCAGATCTCTGCCCATCAATGGGTGCGGGCATTCTGGGATTACTAGGAAGGAGTGATGGATTTTTCCTTTCCCCAGGTCCATGGTCCTCTTAGTAGTCTAAGCCCGATATTTACTGCCATTAGCCCTTTGAACTACAGACCTTTTATTTGATAGACGGCCCAATGGGGCCTTAAGGGCTGAGTATACTGCTCCTGTATTCACTTCAAAGTTTACTGGGGTCCCCTACACTTCAAATCTTACCCTGAGCTAGGGAAAGAATCTGAGCCCCAACTTTCTTAGTCATCCCCCAGAGTCAGAATGGCTGGCTGGCATGTCTGTCTCTTTATAGGGCACTCTTTGGCCCAGTGTCCTTTTTTTTTTACAGTAGGCACATTGATCTGAGGCCAGGGGTGGCCTGTGGCATGTTGCCAGGTATCGCTTCCTGTCACCTTATGTCTTAATTTCTGGCCTCTTTCTTGTTGTGACCAGGATCTTAGTCAATGCCTTAGTCTTTCTTTTGCTTCTCTCATCCTCCCTCTGCTCCCTTTCTTTTTCCCTGTTTCTCTCTTATAGTATACTTTTTCGGCTTCTCTGACTAAATCTCTCTTTTAACTTTTTTTTTTTAATATCCATGGCAGCTTCAACAATTAAGGCCATCGTGACAGATGCCTTTTGATCTGCTGCCTGAGGATCGAAAGGAGTATATCTCTTATATGCCTCCATAATTCTCTCTAGAAACATAGAGGAAGATTCATCAGGCCTTTTAATAATTTCTCTTACCATGGCCAAATTAGTTGGTCACCTAGCGGCCCCTTGGATACCCGCAATTAGAGCCTGGCAATAATTGGACAGATGCTCCCTATCTTCAAAGGTGTTGGGGTCCCAGTTGGGTTGGTTAAAGGGGAAGGCAGCTTTTATTATGTTGGGAAGTTGTGTTGGTCGCCCATCAGGTCCGAGGATATTTTTTTCTAGCTTCCAGGAGGTTTTTCTCTCATTCCTCTGTCATGAAGAGAGTCCCTAGGAGTTGTTGGCAGTCATTCCAAGTAGGCAGGTGTGAAAACGTTGGCGAGTTCTCTGAGTTTTTTTTAGCCGTGCCAGCTTCCTCCAGGGAAGGAGGCGCTGTGTGTGTCATGGGACAGTCATCTGGAGGGCGCTGGGCCATTCTGGCTTCCTCGAATGGTGGAGAGGCTGAGTCAGCAGCAGGGGAATTACTTACAGGGTTTTGGGGGTTGGGGGACAAGGGCAGAGGATAAGGACGAGTAGAGTCTTGAGACTCAGGGAGAACAGAGGGTGGAGGTTGAGGAACAGAGAGTTTGAGAGATAGAATCATAGGGGAAGGAGTAGGAGTGGGTGCAGGGACAAGGAAAGGCTTCACCCATGGAGGAGGAGATTTGCAGAGGTCCTGACAAGTTAAGATATATGGCTATTGATCTGGATGTCTATGTGGCCCCGGCTGAAAGACAATATCTCAGACTTTTCAAATTAGTGCGAAGTAGAAACATCCTTCTAGAGGCCATCCGACTACAAAGTTGGGTTATTCTGAGACACAGAATCTGCCAGGTCTGGTGTTTTAATAAAAAAGAAAGATTCTGAGCCCTTAAGCAGACTTTGGTCCAGTGATTAAGGGTCAGGGACAGAGGCATTGAAGTGCTCTGTCCCATAATGAAATATACACAGACAGTGAAAGCAACAACACATGACACAGACAAGACAAGACAATAAAGACAGGCAATGGACGTCCAATACTGAGACCAGGACTGAGTAGCCGGCAAAACCTGATGGGCTGGCAATTCCGAATCTGAAAGAAAATATCACTGAGTCGAGGAGACTATGGTTCCTCGATTTCCCGAGTGCATCCCCCAGGGACATGGCCTATGGCTCTGTGACATGTGTATCAGCCACCGTGGGAGAGAGCTCACGCTCTTTACCAATAGCCATTTTGTCAAACCCTAACCTGAATCCTGAAACCAGAAAGAGGGGCCTTATTTACCCCCAGAGCATCCCGTTGGGGGTCTTTCATCTGCAGCTGCCGCATCTCGCTGGGGCCACCAGAAGTAAAGGTCGGGTGAGCATCGATGAAAGAGACCACCAAGAGACTGTCTAATGCAACAGCAAAGGGTTTATTGGGAGTCCGGCATGCAAGGGCTCAGAGCTCGCTTGAATAGAGCAGAGAGCCCTGAGAACAGCTTAAAAAGTGCTTATATATTTTCCTTGGAGAGGGCAGGGAGGGAAGTTTATTGATGGGTAAGGGCGAGTGGGCGGTTTGCGTGCAAATGGTTGATGGAGTACATTCTGCAGTTTGGCAGTTGGGGGCAGCACATTCTGGGAACAAGAAGAGCAAACAGTTCTCAAGATTTCAACAGTGTTTTATTAAGCATACAGAAAAACAGGAAGTGACAAGTATCTATTTTATTAACCTTTCAATATAAGTATGAAAACAGAAATCTAGGTTAGATTTGAAGCCCAGAAGTTCATTTGGCCCTTGATTGGTATACTTAGCTTTGAATTACGTTCCGTAGAGATGTCCCAGAAATATGGATATACAATGACACAGGACCTTGTACCTTCTCAGAGGTCAGTTCCAAAACACAGTCTCTAAGGGGAATCACACCAAAGTTCAAGACAAGATGGACTCAATTATCTCTACCAACCACCACACAAATGACCACAATTAAAACCAAAACACTCCCAAATGGCACTCATCTTCTTCCAAATAGACACTCATCATAACTTCTGGCAGGAGGATTCCATGAGAGGCGCAGCACAAGACAGTGTCCCAAATAATCTCCCTTTCCCCTCATTTGCCAAAAGTCAGAGTGGCCTGGACACCTGACTGTGAACCAGGAGTGATCAAATATGCCTGCCATTAATACAGCTCTGTTCTTCAATTTGAGGCCTACTGACGGTGGGGTTTAGATTCTTTATTTGAATTGGATTCATAAGAAAACCCAAGAACCTATGGGCTAGCATCTGCAAGGCTTTGAAGAACTCAATTGACCCAATGGATCCCTTTTCTCACTTGATTGAGGTCAGGAACCTTACAGAGGAATGCGAGAGACTTCATCAACAATGACTGATTTTTTTGGCCATTTTGATTTTGGATCCACACATGGGATCTTTCTTTAGATCCATCAGGTGCTGATAATCTAAGCCACAGGCTCACACAGAGCCAAGAGGCTGATTCAGACACATCCCTTTACAATGCATTTAAGCAAAGAACCACAGGTGATGCCCATTCATTTCCGTTTGAAAACTGTTTTCTTCAGGCTTCACAAAAGCGTGGCCTGAGGCAAAGACCTTCCTGACATTCAGGGCAACAGAACAATAGGTAATCAAAAGGCCCTTCGCAGGGTTTCTCTACTGAGACTTTCTGGGTCACAGTGATATCTGACTTTTCTGAGATGCTTGCCATTCTCTTCAGCTATCCAGTACATGTCCATGTCACAGTGCTTGGAGGTGGTACATATCGTGGATGCAAATGCATGAACCTATTCTGGAGAGTGGCTAGATTTCAGGAAGAAAACAGGAACTTAGGAAAATAGCAGGTGTTGCCCATCGATAAGGCAAGCCCTAGTGCATTCATAAATTGGGCAGGATGAATGCTGGGAAGCTTTGTACTTGACAGGAAACATCCATTGATGCATTCTCTTTTCTAATGTCTACAAGCACGGACACAGTGGGATACACAGACATAGAAACACTCGCCTTGTGAAACAACTTACTAGAAACAGTTCACTCCAAACCAAACAAACCGACTTTCCTGCCTATTCTCAGAACATGAGACAAAACCACAAACACACACCACACCCACAAAGGCACCTCCTTCCCCAAGTAGGTCTCTCACTCTCCAGAGTATCCTCTTACTGCTGGGCCATACTATGTTCCCCCGATATGGCGTTTCCTGTCTCAGATCTGGTCTCCTTGTCCGACTCTGTGAAGTGGTCAGGAGCCAGCTGTGAGCCACTACCTACTTTTTCAGGAAAGGCCCCTCTTCAGAGAACTCCTGGCATTTGGCCATCCTCACATCAGTAGGTACCAAGAAAGACTGACTCTGTCCTTGCTAAATCGAAGCAAGTGAGACACTGGGACTGGGACTGAGACTGACTCTGTGTGCCTGGCTTCCTGGATCCCAAGTTCAGAGAGTTCCATTACCAAGGGATTGAAGTGAGGTCACATCCTTCAGGAACTGAATGAGGTCACTGCCTTGGCAACCACTTTGTCCAAACAGTTGCTTTCAAGCGTACCATGAGAAGGAGGCTTACCCTATTTTCTGTGGCACTTTCACAAATTAGAATGGTATATCAACCATAGGCACCAAGGAACCGCTCTCCACACAGGCCTGATTTGGTCCATCTTCTTTATATTTGGAAGAGAGCCTTTAGTCCAGGGAGCACTGCAGTGAACCTCTGCACTAAAACTATTAGCAAGCACCTGATGGAGGACGCCTCCATAGGTAAGTGGCTCCTTTATAACATCTGATATCTGGTTAAGGGAGATCTCTTCTGATGACAGAGATGTGCCACGGGGAGGCTCACATATACTTCTGTCCAGGACAGTAACGAGAATCTTTCTGTCCTCTGTTCTGTTCTGTAGGGAATTCCTCTGGAACTGTAGAGAGGTGCCGACGGGCACGCACGCGCTCCTACCCTGGAGCTTTAGCAAGATGTTGTACTCTTGCCCTGTTTCTGTGTTTAGGCGCTGGGTTTCTGTTTTTTTGTGTTCTGTGTTCTATTTTTTTGTTTTTTTGTTTGTTTGTTTTTGTTCTTTTTGTTGTGTGATTTTGGTGGTAAACACTTAAGTATATTGGACATGAAAATCAGAAATAAAGAGATTAAGCCTGACACCCCTTTGGACTGTGTTTTAAGGAACTGCAATGAACTTTATCCCCCATTGTAAAGCAGGATGATAGAAGCCCCTAGCTGGCTGCCTGGAGCACACCCATTGCAGAGGGCTATGCCTGCTGGGGACCTAAGAACTGAGTATCTCCCAGGTTAACAAGTGAAACTCCTTTAAAACCTCTTGTCCCTCAAGATAAAGAGAGTCACAACTTTGGCAGAGTCCCCTGTGTTTCTCCTTTGTTAGCCAAGCAATAAAACTCCTTTTTTCTTTTTCTCAAAACCCAGTCCTCATTATTAAATTTGTATTAATTGGCTTCAAGGTCAGGAACCAAACTTTAAGTTACAAATCTTGTACCCACCCTCCGCCCCTGAACTTTGTGAGAGCTATCTACTGAAATGTTAGGAGATAGAGCATGCTTGATGTGGAACTGAATCAGAGGAGCTAATCCTGTATGTAAAAGGGGAAACTGAGGGACTCCCAGCAGCTGCCAAAGCCCTGTTGATTCAGGGAATTACCTCCTTCCTTCCCTGCACTGTAAGGATTATGCCACCTCTGTCTTGTTAAAAAAAGAGAAAAAGAAAAAGGTGACACTAAATGCAGTAAAGTCACCATGGAGACACTTTATTTTACATTTCAGGTTGCCCTTCTGTGAAAACATATGGTCCCCTTGTGGGGACATCTATGGTGCCACTGCTGTAGGAGATTTTTCTCTTATCTGCTCTGGTTTAAAGGGTTCTGTCTGACAGCCATAGTCTGGACCTCCTTTCTGTCTGTATTGTGTCTTAGTTTCTGGCCCTTTAAGGCATCTGCAATAATGTGTTGATATTATAAATTGTTTTTGGGGAATGATCTTAGCTGAATGTGTGTCTAAATGATGATGTTTTATTTTAACAATCTGGTAACTGAATGGGTTTTTGAAGCATTGCACAATCTTGCAGTAAAAAGTCGGGTTTAGGTAATTGTTTAGTTTATGATTTCAGATAATTCATGCCAGAGAACTTAAATACTTAGGATGGATAACTGAAGAACTCTACTTCCAGGTTGGCAAGAAACTTCCCAATCATACGGTCTTTTTTTTTTTTTTTTCACCAATTTTGAATTGGGTAGCCTGGGAAAATGTCACTGTGTGTACCAGTGCATTAATTTGGACATAAATAGTAAATCATAGTATGGTGTCTGTTGACCAAACAAGATGTAAAGATATAAAATTTTGTGAATTGTATCTTAAACTTGTATCATAATTTTCAACATCTGAACCTGAAAATTATGGTTAAAATGCCTTAGTCCTGAGATGTCTGTTCAGAATAGCAGTTTTTTTGCTGCTCCTTCCAGACCTCAGCCATGACTTATGTTGAAATGCAAATGAAAGAAGCCTGCAAGCTTTGTAGGAGAGTGATTTGAGGTCTAAGGGAAAAAAAGGTAAATTGTATGTTATTTACTAATTACTGGCAAGTCATTTTTTCTAGGACTCTTATTTTTTTTCTTAGATACTTTATGTTTTTTGACCTCATGATTTTGAGCATACAGACCTAGGTTAATGTTTTTCTGATCAGTTCTATCTTTGACCAACTGTGGACTTTTTGAAACATTGCAATAAAGATTTCAACTACGAAAAGCTACAAGGCCTTTACTATTATTATGTGTGCACAAATTGTTATGTGTTGTATGTCTATATATACATATGTCCGTATATCATATATATGATACACAAATTAACATATATAAGGAGCGCTCATAAAAAAATAGCGCTCGTAAAAACAAATTTTAAAAAAGTGGATCCAAAGATCTTTAATTCACGTGATTTAAATGTTTCAATTTAAAGTGGATAAAGAGATAAAAACAAATGTCTTTAAATTTAAGCTTACAAAGTTTTCTAGGTGTTCAAACATCTAACAAAATATTAACATCTACAAAATGTCTAATATGCCTTGGCTCTAGTACCTTTCCTTCAACATAAAAATGGTTTACACTGTTCAATACATTTCTCTAACTTTTTGATAAATAAGTGAAGTAAATTTGATATGGGATTACTCATTCATGAGTACTTTTGTTAGATATCTGATTGATTTACTAGGATCTGTATTTTTTTTAGTAAACTCTGTATAAGATTGTAAAAATCAGTCATGTGTTAATGAGACAAAAATTTATTAAAACATAAGTTTACCCGTAACATTGAGTTTATTAAGATTTATGTTTTCTAGAGCAAGCAACCATAAAAATTAAACAACTGATTAAATAAAAACTGTTATTTTAGAGCACTGTACTGCCATTTCTTTAAAAGCCAAACTTGATTAATGTAGAAACATAAATGTAATTGTTATGCTATTAATGTTTTCATATCTTACAGGTATGCAAGTCTGTAAGGTAGAAACGTTTAAAGAGTATTATATCAAGCTGGTGCTCTGAAGTTGTGTGGTAAAAAATATATTGTGGATTTATTTACCTGTTATCAATAAGATATGTAAATTTTTATGTTACTTTTTACATTGTGGAACAATTTAAATGTATTTTTAAGTTAATTAGAGCCTAATCTTTGTAAAGGTTGAAAACTTTCAGCCTTTCTTTAATTCATGTTTTAAATGTGATATCATATGGTGTTAGCTAATGTTCATGTGACCTCAAACAATTTATTTAAACATTGTCAAATGATATTAAAAATAAAGATCAGCTTTAGAACTAAAATAGTTAAGATTTATAAAGAGCCCTGCCTTACCTGAGATAAGGCTGTGTGTCCCATCTTACTACATGTGAGAATGACTATGAAACCATTAGGTCAGATAATATTTCTTTAAAGTTATGTTAAAAAGGTTTTTTTTTATTGTCAATATTCCTAGGATCTCAAACAGGGGATATAATGTATAATTCAGCCAAAAAATTCAGGGAAGATATTACACGAACTAAGTATTTTTACTTTTGTTAATTTTAGTTTGAAATTTTCTTATAAGTGATCTAAAGATTCCCTGTTAGTGTTTTACAAATGTGTTGCTTTAAGAACACAACATGGGTTTATTCAAGATAATAAGTCATCAACTACAATACAGACAGAATAATACAGATCCCAATTAATAAAAAGGTAATTATAAAGTTATAGACATTAAAGCCCAGTACTCTTAATGTAAGGCTGTTAAAATTTATTTGCTGGATTTTTAAGATTAGGATTTAAAATGAATGTTAAATGAAAAGGGACAAGAAAACCAATATTTGGCTCTTGCCCTCTGAGTCAGTCTGAATCCAGGGAACAGGGGACTTCTCTAAAGAGCTTTGCAACTCTGAGCCACATAACCTCCTGATCAGGGAGATTAATGAGACCACTGGAGAACAGAAAGCCAATCAGTGCATTTGTTACAAAGAGGAGAGTCATCATAGAAAGGAGACATCCATGATGCTTCTGAGGGAAGCCAAATGGTCAAGCAAGACCTGGACCCACCTAGCACAAATGGCACTAGCAGAACTGAGAATCTCCTCTCAAGTTTCCCCAGAATTGATTCCCACAAAAGCTCAGCTGACTGTTAACAATAGATAGAAACAAAAGTCAGTTTGACTGCTTCATCTTAAACACTTAGCAAAGACAGTTAAGACCAAAATACAGCCACTCCTGGGCATTTTAAATAATAATAATAATAATAATAATAATAATAAAATTTTAAGGTATGCACTTTATCTTATCCTCCCAAAATAAGTAAGACTGGAGGCTACAAAGAAGGATTCTCACACAGGAATGCCTAATACTTATAAAAAGAGACTATCAAGAAGAGCTGCCACAGGCAGAAGTTTTCAGTTTAAGACCTACAGATATTCCTCACCTACACAGGTAGGCTTGGTGTTTGCTAGTACGATTATCCAGCCCTGAGTAACAGAATTAAAGGTTTCTCTATTAGACGCAGAGGTCATACTAGTAAAAGGATTTTTACAAGATCAGATGACATTAAATTATTAAACTGTGTCTTATTGGGAGGGCCAACTGTAACACTTAAAGTTAAATATTAAGTTGACAGTCCTGATAATTGGGGATATTAAAGACTGGTGAGGGAATTTCTATACAGTGACATGTTCCAGCTGCTGCAACATTTATTCAGTACTCATGGTTTTTGTTTCACTCATAGAAGAATCCATTCACAGATGACTTTACAACCTGTTCTTCCCCAACCTGACTTCAAACCGAACTGACTTCTAAAGGGCAACTCATGTCTCTCAACTGACTTCTAATAGGCAACTCATGTCCCTCACGACGAGCCCACTCACGTCACCCTGTCTCAGGACAGAAGAAGAAAAAATTAGTGATGCCACTCTTTTTACAACAATGGAGAGAAAGATAAATAGACTATAAATATAAATAATTAATTAAGTCAGGTAAAATCAGGGAGATCGGTTTTGGGTGAGTTGTAAAAATTTGGAGACTCTTATCTGAGGGATTAAAATTTCCTCATTGTTCTTCCCATAATCTATCAAAGATTTGAAAGGGACACAGAGAAAAGGGGGAAATTGTAGACCCAACCTGATCTTTTATTAAAATTGGGAGCCATCATGCCACAAAGCCATGAAAAGATAATTTTGGCTTTACCATAAATTACTTCAAATTCTGAACCTGCGTGGAATGCCTGCCCACGCCTTGAACTCACGCATGCCCAGCTCTCTGACCAGATAGCAGCCCTCTCTGAAACTTTAGTGACACATCATAAATATTTGCCTTCTCTGGCCAGACAACAACCCTCTCTGAGGCTCTAATGGTCCTCATGAATTCTGATGTAGGGACAGCAAAAAAAATTGTAAACTACCTTTAATGTGATGTTTATCAGAGTTCTGTTATCTGTAACCCCCCTTTTGTGTAACTTTCTGGGCTATAAAACTGGGCTGTAGGAAAGCTAGGGATGCTGTCTTGTTCCCACCATTTTGGGAGGGAGAGGCAGCACGGCCGGTGGAAATAATAAGCTTAATTTTATTTGATTTTAATTTGAGTCAGTGGTCTTTTCTAGCGTCCTGGTCTAACAGGTAAACACTCCAAAGACGTGGAGCTCTTCCAGCCTAAAGACTTCTTGAGAAACTTCCTCTGAGGTTGGGCACTTGAAATATATGTTGTTGTAAGGAGATTCAGCTTCCTTTCTAGTGACACCATAAAAGCTGGGTCTGCATCTACGTGACCTGGAGGACATGGTTTTTTGTATTCTAATGAACATGAGGCAGCAGTGCTGAATTTTGTATTTGTAGGTAAACTGTGGCCACTTGGTGCTAAGTGTCTCCCCGTGTGAACTGTGAAGCCATTTGGTCATCCTCCACTTTTCGTGGTGTTTCTTGCTGCTGCACTGGGAGTTTGGTATTTGCTTCATGAAATACAACGAGTTCAACTGGGACCCAGTATTGGAGGGAGTTCTGTCACTTGTGGTGACAGAGAATGCACCAACCAGGCTTCTATCTCACAAAGCTTGCCCATTTGTCCATAGAAATCTGACTCTGAACTTTGCCCAGAAACCTCTCCATGTAACAAGAAGGGTCTGCTGGCTGCACCATATCAGTCACAAGCCATTTTGAAGGCAATGGAAAATCCTCCTGGCCACACCACAGATGTATTATCACACACCTGCCCACCACTGCAATAGGCAAACTACTCAGCAGGGTCCAACTTACTGGCATCTTTGTTCTACACCATTTTCATGAAACCCCGTCAATCATGGCATTCTCTTGTACACTCATGATCAGGAAAAAGACATCCAAAGGTTCTCCAGTGCCACCTGGATAAGGGAATTTCAAAAATTTTATTGTATTTATTTAGCCATTTTTCATGGATGAAGTTGGAGGCATTGTGGGTTTCAGTTCATTCAGGAACCATTAAATGGTGAGGAAACTCATTTCAATGAAATCTCTGGAGAAATCTCACAGGCAAGTCATCCCATAGAGTGGTCAAAAGGTCACATGAAGCCAGGCCCATTGAGGTCTTCAATGTGACGTCCATGGGTGTTCTGACTGTCAACTATGGCTGCCACATCTTTCAGAATAAAATCATGTGATATCTTTGCTGAGATTCCAAGGCTCTGTGGAAAGTCACCCTTCTTTTTTGATCTCAGTTTCCAAGGGGAAATCCAATGCGTGGCCTCCTAAAATCTGAACACAGTTCATGGCAATATTTCTCTGAGATCAGTTCCAGAACTCAGACTCTAAGGGGAATCACACCAGAGTTCAAGCCAAGGCAGACCCTGTCATCACTTCCAAGCACTACACAAATGACCACAATTAAAACCAAAACACTCCCACAAGGCCCTCATCTTCTTCCATATAGACACTCATCATAACCTGTGGCTGGAGGTTTCCATGAGGGGCTCAGCCCAAGACAGTGTACAAAATAAACTCCCTTGCCCATAATTTGCCTAACGTCAGGGTTGCCTGGACACCCTTCCTGAGAACCAGGAGTGATCAAATAAGCCTGCCATAAATACTGCTCTGTTTCTCCAATTTGAGGCCTACTGACTCTCAGGTATAGACTCTTTATGTGAATTGGAATCATGAGAAAACCCAAGCACATATGGGCTATCATCTGCAGGGTTTTGAGAACTCATTTGACACAAAGGATCCCTATTTTCACTTGATGGAGGTTAGGAACGTTACAGAGGAAGGCGAGAGACTTCGTCCACAATGACTGCTTTTTTGGCCATTTTGGTTTTGGAAGCAAACGTGGGAACATTCTTTAGATCCATCAGGTGCTGAGAATCTATGCAACAGCCTCACACATGGCCAAGAGTCTGATGCAGACACATTCCTTTCCAAAGCAATTAAGCAAAGAGCAACAGGTGATGCCCATTAATTCCCCTTGAAAACCGTTTCCTTCAGGCTTCACAAAGGAGTGGCCTGAGGCAAAGACCTTTCTGACATTCAGGGCAACAGAACAATAGATAAGCAAATGGCCCATTGCAGGGTTTCTCGAATGATATCTGAGTTTTCTGAGATGATCCCATTCCCTTCAGCTATCCAGTACATGGCCATGTCACAGAGCTTGGAGGTGGTACATATCGTGGACACAAAACCCTGAACCTATTCTGGAGAGTGGCCAGAATTCAAGAAGACATACAGGAACTTAGGAAGATAGTAGTTGTTGCCCATCCATTAGGCAAGCCACAGTCCATTCATAAATTGGGCAGGATGAATGCTGTGAAGTTTTCTACTAGACAGGACACATCCATTGATGCATTCTCTTTTCTAATGTCTACAACCACGGACACAGTGGGATAAAAAGACATAGAAACACTCGCATTGTCAAAAGACTTACTAGAAACAGTCCACTCCGAATCAAACAAACCGACTTTCCTATATATTCTCAGATCATGAGACAAAACCACAAACTCACACGCACACCCACAAAGTCAACTCCTTCCCCCAAGTAGGTCTGTGACTATCCGGAGTGTCCTCTGACTGATGGGACATACTAAGTTTCCCCGAAATGGGCTGTGCTATGTCACATCTGGTCTCCTTGGCCAACACTGTGAAGTTGTCAGGTGCCAGTAGTGAGACACTACCTGCTTTCTCAGGAAAGGCCCCTCTTCAGAGCTCTCCTGGAATTTGGCCATCCTCACATCAGTAGTTACACAGAAAGACCGATTCTGTCCTTGGTAAATCCAAACATGTGTGGCCACTGGGACTGGGATTGGGAATGACTCTGGGTGCCTGGCTTCCTGGATCCCAAGTTCAGAGAGTTCCATCACCAAGAAAGTTATATAGGTCACTTCCTTCAGGAACTGAATGAGGTCACTGCCTTGGCAACATCTTTGTCCTAACAGTTGCTTCCAAGTGTCCCAATAGATGGAGGCTGCCCCTACTTCCTGTGACACTTTCACAAGTAAGAAAGGTATATCAAACATAGGCACCCGTAAACAGCTCTCCACACAGGCCTGGTTTGGTCCATCTTCTCTACATTAAGAAGAGATAGACTGCTTCAGACACACCCCTTCATCCTGACCTGTTTTTTTTTTTTCTTTTTTTTGTCATGAAAGATGACTTTCGCTCTCTCAGGTCCTTCATAGCATTCTATATCTTCCCCAGGGTTCACTTCTGCATGGACCTTTGAGGTTCTCAGCAGGTGGAAGATCTCTTACATTTCTATATAAGACCAACTTTGTCCTTGCTTTTCTGTAAAGTTAGGTTGAGGAAACAAAGTATGGTTAGGGTTAATAACATGATTGATTTGGGTTAGGAATCATTCTGCTGCATGAATAATGGTATTGGGAACCTGCAATATTTATAAGGATATATAGAGGTGAAATATATGTATGACAACACAAATCTAGGTAAGATTTGAAGCCCAAAAGGGCATTGGATCCTTGATTGGGATACTTTACTCTGAATTATGTTGTGCACATGTGTCTCAGATAAATCTATACATAATGGCATAGGACCTTGTACCTTGGATAATTGAATGTTGAAGAGAACATCCAGTCAAAAAAGGATAGTTGGTAGGATTAGGAAGATACTTGATAGGATTAGAAAAAAGAGTCAGTATAGGATTTGGACAAAAAGTTCTTTAGCAATAGGGTTTCAGGTAGACAGAAAATGTAAATGTCAGCACATTTGAAGAGTCAGTCACAATGATGAACTGGGGAAAATATGTAGGAAAGCAGATATCATTAGAGACATTAGGAAATCAGGCAAATGATGAAGTGATTGATAGGATTAGACATTTTCAACAGGCTTGAGGTTGAATACATAATCTTAGGAAGAAACAAATATGTAGTCACCAATAGGATTGACATTTGAGAGCATTAGGCAACATGGACATGGGTGATTTTCATAATCCATACTCACATTCCATTTAGGCTTTGGTACAATTGTAAGTGTGACTTTGCATTTTGTGGCCAGAATATTACTGTGATAAAATGTATATGTAGATCAGGTGACATGAGTATTTCTTGCACCATTTCTGGGAGCAATATTTAGAAGAGATATAAATTAGTATTGGGGGCACAAATAGGTGTACCATGTGTGAATATATAATATAACTGATTCCAACTTTAGAAATTGGAATAAATTGATATCTGAAAATACACAGTAAATGTTATATTGATATACATACATTCATTCCAACAAGTTATACATCTAATGGTAATATTAGGGTTGTGGTTTATCATAAAGTGTGTGAGTTTTGCTTCAAAATTGATTATGGAAATCGAAAATAATGTGTTTGGAAAGAAGTCTCATGAAATGACCAGTCAAAAGCAAGGAGGAATACATGTGTACTGAAGCAGGAAGTGATTGAATGTGTTTCAAATGTCTTTAAATTTGTGAACTTATGGATGAAATGTTTATACTATGATGTACAAAAACTGAAGAAATAGTAATGTACCAGTGTTAAATAAAATGAACGTCAAAATACACATCATGCCCCATTGGAATCTACATGCATTGATGTTAAATTGGGTCAGTTACTGTAGAAATATAAGGATTTGTTTGCACCATTCAGTGAAGTGAGTTTTCAGTACTAGAAAACAAATATGTATTTCAGGTGGATGAATATTTCTGAAAATAATCGTATGAAAATTTGATTATAAAACCACATACATGAGCATGAGTGAATTATTAAGGGAGTGTATAATAAGACACATATATTTTATATTTGAAAAAAAAAATATATATATATATATATATATATATATATATATACATATATATATATATATATATATCTCACAGAGAAACATTAGGAAGTAGCAATATATATGCCAAT